>NC_046368.1:1687420-1759979 GCF_011125445.2 Fundulus heteroclitus
TTGCAAAATAGCCCCAGCTCAGACAGATTGGATGGAGAGCATCTGGGGACATTGATTTTGAAGAGCTGGCACAGATTCTAGACGTTGGTTGAGTTGTGTAACACATAAAACAGTTTGGGACTAGAATCTCCCATTTCAGCTCTCTGGCTCTACATTTAGGGAATCATTCAGTCGCAAGTTGAAATCCCACCCAAGACGTTGTTTTTTTTAAGTCTTCAGCAGGTCTTCCAGGATTGTGATCTATTTAGCTCTATCCGTCATCTTCCCATCTACTCTGATCAGCTTTCCTGTCTCCGCTGAAGAGAAGCACCCCACAGCATGATGCTACCATCACCATATTTCTCATTATGGGGTTGTGTTACACAGTTTCTCTATGTGGTACTGCTTAATTTGGAGGCTCAATCTTAAGGGCCATTTTTTTTTGTTTTTTTTACATATGTTGCTGTGTCCTCTGCATGGTTTGTCGCAACTACAAGCGATTTCTTATGGTTTTCTTCAATGACTTTCTTGGTACCACTCTCCCGTAAAGGCCAGATTAGTGGAGTTTGTCCCAAATAGTTTTCCTGTCAACGGTTTCTTCAACCTGAGCTGTTGATGATCTCTCCTGCTCTTTCAGAATGACCATTCACCAGCTTCTCTGATTGTTCACCTTCTCGTCCAGCCTGTCTAGAATTGAGCCATGTCTCTGGAAATTCCTGTTCATCTCGAACCGATTAGAAAAGCAAAAATTTTAACAAAGAATCTATAAACCTCTTGCATGGCAGAAGGAAGCCCTGAATATGCCTCATCCTGCACCAGGAAAAAAAACTGAACAGATGCTTTCTCTGTAGTAAGTCCACTTACTGCGATGGCAGTACACAAAAATACATCATAGAATCTGTAATTGGACCCCAGTGCTTGTCTGAGGCATGGTATTCATAAAAATTACCCCCCGTTCATCCTGATGGGTTATTGCCCTAAAATGTGTTTAGATCATCAGTTTACATCCCATAGCTGGTCAAACTATTATCATGCGATGACAGTTGGTATTAATCTTTTCAAACCTTGAGCCTGCCTCTTTACAAGCTCCTCCATCTGGCACACGCACCAATAAACTGAACTAACTTGAGTCCAAAGTTGCAGAGAGTCTGACAGCCTTCCTACATGGAGCCCTGGAGAAAACGACACGCTAGATGAGCATATACTGCTGATATTAAAGGCTAGCACTCTGTGTGATGGGATCTATTATTGAACTTCCAATTTGCCATTTCCTCTGATCCACACTAAGTGATGCTCTCAGGTAAGCCTGTCTGCTTGCTCTTAGCAGTGGGATGACCAGAAACACCTCTGCTCATCAGTGGCCTGTAAAACGTGTTACTCTTTGGCATTTTTTCATGTTTTGTTGCCTCACAAGCTGGAATTAAAAGGGATGGTTTGAGAGTTTGCTCCATTTCAGTAGCAGAACATGCCTACAACTTTGAACGTGTATCTTTTTAATCATGAAGCAAAGACACATAGGACCAAAGGACAGAAAACTTTAGTGTCCGTACCTGGTAACCCCTGCTAATGTCAGTACTTCATAGAGCCATCTTTTGCAGCAATTACAGCAGTAAGTTGCTTTGGATAAGCCTCTATGAATTCGTCACATCTCGCCATGGGGATTTTTGTCAGTTCCTTAAGACAAAACTGTTCCAGCTCCTTCGTGTTGGATGAATTTCGCTATTGATCGGTGATCTTCAAGTGGAACCAGATTCACAGAATCTGTGACTAGGCCATATTTAGATGCGTGGCAGACTTTGCAGATTTTCTATGTAAACCTTCTTTTTGAAAACAATGCATATTTTTTCCTCTATTTTGTCTTTGTCTATAATGTAAAATCCCAATTAAACTCATTGAAAGTTGTGATTATAGCATTATACAATATAAATCAGTGCACAGACTATGATTACTTTTGCACATCAGTGTAGAGTCTTTACTAAAAGCTGACCTGATTAGGGATTTGAAAGGGAAACTGTTTTATGCCCCTCCCGCTGCAGACACAGCAGAAATAAACTAATATCCTAATATGCTGATGACTGAGAATTGGGAAGCAGATGCTCAATGACAGATATAGGTTATGAATAAAAGATCAGACACTGCTGTGAGATACATCTCCTCACACATTGTTATGCGCTGTGTGGATATTATTCCACACAAATAAAAGACCAAAGAGGTCAGCAGTGGTGTCAGTGTAATTCTGTAAGAAACGGAAACCGTGGGAGAAAATCATCAGTGAAGCAAACACATTGTCAAAAATGGCAATTTATCTCCTCAGCCTTTTTCTTCTTCCACTACCCAGCAAGCTATTATCTCTATGACTTTTTTCAGCCAGGGAAACACCTGTGACCCTGCATGGCGGGGTGCTAATGTTGGTGGGAGGAACCTACCCAACAATCTATCCTCAGAAAGTAAGTGGAAACAGTCAAAAAACTCCAAACATGCATTTTATGTATCATAATATTTACACATACCTGAGGGAGCAGTTCTACAATTTAATATGTTGGTTTTTGTTTGTTCGTTTTTAGTTTGTTTTAAAGAGTTAAAATAACTTATAGGAAATCACAAAATTATGAACAGTGAAATTATTGTATATGTTTTCATTTCATCTCCAATTTATTATTCTCTAATAAGTGTGATTATTTGTTTTTGATATGGGTAATGTAAATGATTTTGTAGTAAATACCTGAAATTAAGACTTTAGACTTTACTTTATTAGGGAGCAAGTGAGTAGTAGCAACCATCACACAATCACACAAACAATACAGACAACAGACAAGACAGAAGGATAGGAAGCTATTTATAAAAGTTGAAGGACATCAATCTAAAACACACATTAGCAAAAGATAAAAGACTGGTGCTAAGACTTGATGTAAAGATTAATGATAAACGTTAAAGTTGAAATTAAAATGAAACATAAAGTGTAGCAATTAGATAGTGACCTTAAATCTGAACCTACTGTTTGTTTAAAAAGCCAGTGACCATAGGGACAAAAGACTTTTTCAGTCTGGTGGTTTGACATAATATGTCAAACCACCAGACTGAAAAACTTCTAGATGATTAATTTGCATTTGATCCTAAATGGAGGTATTTCTACTAGATTAGGGAATCTCTGACGTGAAAAATAACTCTACATGTTCAGCAGGCAAAGACAGTCTTTGAGGTTTGAGAACTAAAAGAGAGGATGGTAATCATTACAAATGTTGGGTTGTACATACCAGCGGCTGCCATTTATTAAATAAGCCAAAGAAAAAAATAAGGTATTGAAGTCAAAAAGGGACTTTCATTACACTGTTTGTGGTGTTTAGTAAAAATTAATGCAAAGATATAGAAAAATACATATTACGTTTTGTAAATTAACCTTATGTCCCAATAATTATGTGAATTTTAAGATAAGATAAGATAAGCTTTATTGATCTCACAATGGAAAAATTCACTTGTTCCATCGGCTCAATAGTCAAAAGTCAGAAGAAGGTGCCAAAGTAGGTAAGTAGAATCAGTTAGATACAGTTATACAGCTATATACAATTCTATATGGTGCATGGTTGCAGTCATTACTATAATGGTTACAGGTATAAAGCAGCGAAGTATGATCAGGTAGCAGCAGGAATGAATGACCTTTATGTTGACAATATACCACAGCACATTATTGCACATTATTTGTGTTTGTAAAGCTATAGAATCTTAAAAAAAACTTGAAAGAAATCCACAACTGGGTAGCATCAGTTATGAATGACTGCTTGTGACCTAAACTGCACTTTTAAGAAAACTTGGAAAACTTTATATTCTGACCACCATTGTTTCTTTAATGTGCTTGGGCTTGTATCAGCTCTCCTTTTCTCCAAACAGACATGGTTCTAAGGTACTTTACAGTTAAGCCTGTAAGTATTTAAACCTCTGGAAAATGTTAAGGTTTAACGTAATGTTTTGGTTTTACTTACATATTTCTTTTGACTAGAACTAGAAATAACATTTTGGAGTGTCCACCCATTAAATATTACCCCTTGATTATTGTGAACAATATCAATAATTTTTTTCAAAACATTCACTCCTTTTCAAATCTTATATTATCCTTAGGGAGAGGAGTGTCTCATTTCTAATAAAAATATTAGTTGAAAGGAAATCTTTTAAACAGAAATCTGCCGGGGACAAGAATAATTTGATCATCTACGATAGCACTAGTGAATGGAAGCAGCTTAAAATCTCACTTTTCTCTGCTGAATCTGCATATTATTTATTCCTAAATGGTTTTCCTGCACTACAATTACGTAGTTGTGAAAAAGGTATTTTGGGCACACCCCCTGTCTGTCATTTTCTACCCTGTAAGGGCACCGATAGTTTTCTCACATGTTGTTCAGTCCCAAAATAACATTTCAAGCAAATGCTACATGTGTAGAGATCTGAATTAAGGTCTCAGTGAGTTTTTTTAAATTACTCATCCGTTTAAAAAAAATATGTAAAGACATATTATTTTATTTATGTTTTATACGTTCAAGACATTCAGATTTTTTGGTTCTAAATTGTGATCATACACTTAAATTTTCTTATTACGTCAATATAAATTTAAATAATGCTAAAGGAAATTCATTTTATTTAATTAATGCATTTCTGTGCCTGGCTAATCCTGCTCTGGGTAGCTGCTATGCTGGAGTCCATCAAAACCACCAGGGGACAGGCAAACATTTAACTTAACACATCTGTTTTTGGACTCTAGGGGAGCAACAAAGTCCCCTGTGAAAACCAACTCTTGCTTAGGGGAGAGGATGCAAACCCCATACAGTGAGGCCCCAGCTGACATTTGAACCAGCAACTTTCCATCTTTTAGGCGCCAGGACTTCATGTACTACATCATTATTTTTCTGTACCATCAACACCTTTAAAGCTAAATACATTAAAACACTGTCGATTCTTGCTTGATTTCTGCTGAGATGACTACATAAATTAGCTGCTCCCAATAAATATAATATCTGTTTAAATCATCAAATTGTTGCACAGGTTCTGATCCAACCATTAACTGTTGACACAGTTCTAAGATGCTATTGATAACTGTCTACATCATGCATATCGTTGCAGAGGCTCTGACTCAGCCATTAATTGTTTACACTCTACCCAAATGCTAAAGTAACTTGCACATGCCTTAATTGGGATGCTGCTGGACTATGATACATAATGCATATTGTTTACACTTTGTACGCTATGGAAATTGTACGTATAGACTATTATCGTGTGTTAGGTTTATAGGCTGGAGCTATTTTTCCACTATCAAATAACTTTTTCCTTTGGTCAATTTATTTATTTACCCTTGTATTCTACTCTTGGTGTTTTCTTTAGAGCTAACTTTAGAGAAGACAGTTTAATTTTCTTTTCTTGTATCCTTTTTTTTCTCATCACTAATAATTGTGTGTTTTCCACTGTCACACCAGAATTTCCACAATGAGAGAATTTGTATCTTATATAATTTAATTTGCAGCTTCTCTTCTTTGCCAGCAATTCTGCTCTTTCCATATGTCCATGATCGATTCTCTTATGTCATATATGGATTAAATACAAGCTTGGATTGATTTGGGTAATTCAGCAACATAAAATGTTAATCCTGATGTATTTTTACATATTCATGTCAGGTGGGTGCAGCTGCCCACACGATTTAGGTAACCTAACCAATGAAAGACACATCTGAGCTGAACTGTGACTATAATGTTAACTTTATAACTGTTTGAAACATGCATATTATAAAATAAAGGATTTATGCTGCATAGTCTGTGTGTCACAATGAGTCACAAAAATAACTTGATTTGCAATCATCAAGCTGTTCGAAAAGCTTTGAACGTTCAACTTATAATTTCAGAAAGGCAGAAATGCGGAGGGGAGGAATCCTGTTACAAGTCTTTTTTGGGATTTATAACAGGATGTCATATATGTGGCCATGAATATCTCAGATGTGCCTACTGTTGATTTTCCCCAATGAGAGGAGACCGAAAATAGACCCTTCAGAACCCAAAGTATAAAGCAGAGGGGGGGGGGGGTTGCTTCTCCCAGCCTCACAGAGAACCTGAGGACCTGTTTGACGACTGATAGATAATCCAATACCAGCAAAGTTGATTAAGATATCATGGTGAACAATTTTAAAAGCGGTGGTCGTGGCTGATTAACTAGAATTTAGGCAGCGTTTCACACAAAGCTGAAGATCCTTGGTGACCTTGAATAAGCCAAGCTTAGAGCTGTGAAAGGGAAAAGAAACCAGATTGAATTTTTTTAGAGCCTTCATTGTTATTCATAAAAGCATAAAAAAAATTAGATGAATGGGGCCTTTTTTCTGTGCAATCTTTAAAAAAGTCAGCATGCAAATGGATCTAGAATTACTTAAAAGAGAAGTATCTAAGGAAAGGAATTAAGAGGGGTAGAAGTGGCATGTTTGAAACTGGAGGGGAAATAGGAGGTGGATGGAGAGTGGCTAATGACTGATAAAGTGTCTGCACCAGCTGTTTGGAAAATGGCTTTACAATGGGGAAGTAAATCTAAAATACAGGTAAATGGTCATAAAGTGCAGTATTGTCTAGGCTTCACAAAAAAAAAATCAGTAAAAAAAAGGGGTCAAAGTGAGCATCAGGAACCAGTCTCAGAGTTACAGAGCTGCCCATTCTTTCATTACCTTTATATCAATGTGTCATTACACATTTTCATTTTTTCACATCGTGACTTAGTGTATTTACAAGGAAATTTGCTCTGTTTCCTCTACAAAAGATTAACCCTGATGATGAACCTTAAAAACCTGTGTAGTCTAACAAGGTATAGTACATTCCCCTCTGTTTTTAGCTTTGTTTCTTTTCCCATCAATTCTGCCCCGCATCCCCGAAAGGCGTCTCCATGGCATGATACTGCCACCACTATCTGTTGCTGTTGGGAAAATGTTTCCTGGGTGTTGCGTGCAGTGTTAGTTTTCCCACCACACGAAACATTTTGCATGTAAACAAAATACGCTCTCGTCAGATCATAGCAATGTCTTTAATCTTTGCTGTCTCTCCTACTTTGCTTGTGATAAACTAAAAACCAGCTTTCTTTTGGTTTTCATTTAACGATGTCTTTATTCTTACCACTCTTCCATAAAAATCTGATTTATAGAGTTCATGATTAATAGTTTTCCCTTTGATTGATTGTCCCAGATGAGCTGTAGCTCCTCTTGAATAACAATGGGTGTGTTGGCTGTTTTTGTATGATTAAGGCCTTTTTAGGTGGATGACCATGTCTTGGAAGATTTGCAGTTGGGCAGCCGACTTTCCATGTGCAGTTGATGAATCGAATAGTGCTTTGCGAGATGTTCAAAGCTTGGGATATTGTTTTATAACTTAAACCTGTTTTAAACTTCCCTACAGCTTCAAGTGTGGCATGCCTGCTGTGTTCCTTGGTCTTCACATTGTAGTTTGTTTACTGATGTTCTCTAACAAATGTCTGAGGTCTTTGAAGAGCAGCAGTATTGATACTGGGATTAAATTGCACACAGGGTAGCTATACTTACTAATGAAGAGACTTGGTATAAATACACACCACAGTTTTCAAAATTTTTATAAAAATAAAACTAAAAAAAAAAGAGTCCTTTCCACATCAAAACTATGTGATTCTTTGTTCAGGTTTACAATATAAAATTCTAACACAATACATTCAATTTTGTGTCTCTGCATAGTTTAGTGTCTTAATAAACATATTCTAGTTACATTGGAGGGAGAGATAACGTGAAGACAAGGTTCCTCTCTTTTCCTCTGGTAAATATAGGTACTTTGGGTATACTTCAACTGGCTCACATGCTCGGCATCTGTTCTCTTTGAGGCAAAATCACTTAAGTATTGATTAGGAGTATTACATCCTCACCGCTTCCACCAGGCAGACTTGCAGCAGGGCTGTTAGCTGATCTATATTGATTGATGAGGACAAATGCATGGAGAGTACTCCGCTGCACAAAATTGATGCTTCTGCCCCCCCACCCCCATCCTCTTCACATTTCTTCATCAATTTGTAAAGCTTTTCAGTTAAATGGCCTTTCGGCACATGGTCAAAGACCACATGTGCTCCAGCTGTTTTTAGAGCAGGCAGAATGTGGGAGCTGAACACAGAAGCAGCAGAAACAGGAGTTAGTGCTAAGAGGTTTAATAAAACGTATTGGCAAAAGAAGAGTAGGCTGCAGGGGTAAAGTACAAAAAAGCAAGAATCTGAGATAAAGATGTAAAGGTGATAAATGAAGAGAGCCTATAGATGTGGTAGCAAGGAAAACAAACAGTGCTGTAAGTCTGATTGTAGCAAATATTTAGAGGACAGTGAATGCATGTGAGCAGTTTAAACATAGCTCCTCTGGAAAGTTTCCATACTATACTTAAACTTATCAGACCCAGAATCAGCTTTATTTGCCAGGTATGTGTACACATATGAGGAATTTGACTCTGGATTGCACAATGCTTACTATGTGCTAACTTATAGAATATTACAATAACACAATAATGCAGTGATACAAAAAATCAAACACAGTCTGCAATAGAGAAAGCACTTATGAACACGCTATAAACAAGCGGTAAGATTGAGACAATGATGCAGTGGTGCAATGAGCAGAGTGCAAAGGTAGCAGGAGTAAATATTGTTTCCATTGCTGTTATTACTGTGTACATGTCGGCGGTGTACAGGTGCACATAAACATACAAACATACATGTCCACAGAGCTGATCGCAGAGAATGGGATTGCTGGAATAAATGAGAATTACATATGGCGTTAAGTACATGAGGCAGACAGATTTGCTATACAATATATACGATATGAACAGTAAAAATGACCTGCATCTTTGTTCTTTTCAGGGCTAGCTACCCATGGTGGCGGGATCCAGCACGTGTGGTGTATGGGTCCCACCAAAACTTGGCTATGAAGAATTCTAAGAGGAAAACACCCCCAGAGCCTGCAAGAGCGGGGGCGGAAGATGGCTCACTGACTGACAACCCGGTAACGAACACAGGAACGGAATAGACTATGAGAATGATGATCAGCATACCTCCGATAGCTCCGATAGGTACAGCAGGACTGCGTATGTGGCTGGACAAAGATTACTACCACACGTGGCCTGCAAATACATCAGGGCAAGAGGAAGTGCCTAACTAAGGGTTAATAGGGAAGTCGCATCGATCACTACTTCTTGAGAAGCAGACCGAGTCAGTCACACTACATACTGCAGGACATCAATACCCCAGCCCCTGAGGAGGAAGAACAAGGCACTGCAGAGCAACCTGAAACCAGCACATCACGCCCCCCAACAGAGAAAAAGATCTCGGGGAGAAGTCCGTTAGTCAAGTAGCCAAAATCCTGCGCCAAAACACTGTGGAGGGAGGTCAACACTGATCTCTGCAACATCTTACAAGCGGTCAGAGGCACCACCCTGAAGAAGCTGGAAAGAATGGGTAACCTGATCTATGGCTATGGCGGTTCGGAGTGGTCGAAGGCAAACGATCTACTCCGACAATCTCCACCAAGTCCCGAATGCAGACGGAGATAGACAGGCTAGTGAAGGAGAGGAGGCACCTGAAGAATCAGTGGAGGAAGGCTACGGAGGAGGAAAAGAACTGAATAAACGTACTGCAGGAAGAGGTCAAGGGCAGGCTTGTAACTCTGAGAAGAGCAGAGAATCTCTTGAAGAAGCGCAGAAGGAAAGAGCAAACAAGATTGCGCTTCTACAAAGACCCCTTCAAATTTGTGAAGAGTCTCTTCACAAAGGAGAAGAGTGGAAGTCTCTCTGTGTCAAAGGCTGTCTTAGAAGAAAACCTGAAAAGAACTTACTCAGATGAACGACACCAGGAAAACGTTACACTCCCACCTGATATGCCACCCTTAAAGGTATACTATGCAACTGGGGTTGATTTTCCAGCGAGGCTCCCCCCAGAGGGCGAAAGTAAAAGTGCACTGTCGTAAAGATGCTCAGCTGTTCTGGTTTCCCCGTCAAGCCAGGCGCGGTTGTTTTGAGCTTAGCAGACAGGCGAACGCAACGAAAAGTGGAAAAAACGGCAGTACAAACAATGACTAACACAGTGAAGGTATGAACATCAAGCTTCCTGCAGCGCTATCTTGGCGAGGCGACCGCCGCCGCCGCCTCGCCAAGCCGCGGCCGCCGCCGCCTCGCCAAGCCGCCTCGCCAAGCCGCCTCGCCAAGCCGCCTCGCCAAGCCGCCTCGCCAAGCCGCCTCGCCAAGCCGCCTCGCCAAGCCGCCTCGCCAGTTTTATTATTATTATTATTATTATTATTATTATTTGTATGTTGGCGAGAATGTCGAGGGGAAAAACTTTTTCAGCGTGGTTGCTCATCGGTTAGCAAGTTACCTGCAAAGAAACCACCTTCTCAGGATGTGTCGAGCACGCCAGCATAATTTGGCATCAAATTCAGCTCGCCAGGAAGGTGGGGACAGATCTCCACGTAGTATTCCTGGACCTTGTAAACGCTTTTGGCTCAGTCCCTCACGACCTCCTGTGGACAGCCTTTGATTACTTCAGAGTCCCATCAGCCCTTTCAGCCCTGGTCAAGGCCTACTTCCAGGACGTCCAGCTCTGTGTGACGACAGCAGAGTACACCACAACATGGCAACAACTGGAAGTGGGAATTATGGTCGGTTGCACTATCTCCCCCCTGGCATTCACCCTGGCCATGGAGGTCATAATACGGGCATCTCGATGGGTGGTAGGCGGACAGCGAATAAGACCTGGGCTGAGGCTGCCCCCAGTCAGGGCTTACATGGATGACCTCACCACACTTACTGTGACCAAGGCTTGCACAAGGCTACTGGAAAAAACTCCAAGAGAACATCGAGCAGGCTCGCATGAAGATCAAACTAAGCAAGTCCAGAAGCCTATCCATCGTCAAGGGGAGGCTGTCAGACCACTGCTTCCACATTGGTGATGAACCCATTCCAACAGTCACCAAGAAGCCTGTGAAGAGCCTGGGGTAATGGTATGATGCCTCCCTCAAAGACAAAGAGCAAGTAGAGCAGCTCAGGAAGGACATAGCCAGTGCCCTAGAGAACATCGACAGAACCTTGCTTCCTGGCAAGCTCAAGCTCTAGTGTATGCAGTATGGACTCCTGCCACGTCTCCTCTGGCCACTAACCCTCTACGAGGTTCCACTCTCAAAGGTGGAAAAACTGGAGAGGCTGGTCAACGCCTATGCCAGGAAGTGGCTTGGCCTTACCAGGTGCCTCAGTAGCATTGGGCTTTATGGCAGAGGAATGCTGGAACTTCCCATCACTAGCCTGGCAGAGGAGTACAAGTGTGCCAAGGTTAGACTGGAAATGACGCTCCAAGACTCCAGGGACCCACTTGTGTCCCAATCAGCACCCATTTTGGCCACTGGGAGGAAGTGGACCCCGCTAGCTGCTACAGAGCAGGCAAAGGCAGCACTCCGACACCGGGACATTGTGGGACATGTTCAGGAGGGGAGGAGTGGTCTTGGCCTTGGTACTCGCAGACCAACTTGGAGCAAGGCCAACCCAGCTCAGAAATGCAAGCTGGTGGTCCAAGAGGTACGGCGGGAAGCAGACACAAGCTGTGGCAGTCTTGCAGCAGTGCTGGAATGCCAGCGGATGAGTGCAAATGCGCTCCCCCTGCCTCCATCCCACCGGCAGCCAACACTTTTTGTTCGAGAGGGTCAAGCCAGCTTCACCATCACCAGTAGGGCTGTCATTGGGCAGCTGGGCAGTGCACAGGACTGGAAAATGCTGGCAGACCTGGACAAAGGGCTGTGCTTTCCACCAGAAATTGCATCCACCAAGCTGCGTCCAGACCTCATTCTGTGGTCTTCCTCACTCAAGCTGGTGTACACCATTGAGCTCACGGTACCCTGGGAGGGTGCCATAGAGGAAGCCTTTGAGCGGAAGAAGCTAATATACACCAATCTTGCAGCAGAAGCCCAACAAAAAGGATGGAACGTGAAGGTATGCCCGGTGGAAGTAGGCTGCAGGGGATTCATAGCCAGCTCAACATCTAGGCTACTCAGGGAGATGGGGGTGTGAGGGAAGGCCCACAGGCAGGCAATCAATAACCTCTCCAAGGCCACTGAAAAGGGGAGCCAGTGGCTGTGGACCAAGAGGAAGGACCTGACCTGGGGCTCAAGTGTGTGATGGTTGATGGGAGTGAACCTGGGACGCTGGGATTCACTGCTGAACCCTCTGGAGGTGCCGTGGGCCTTTTAGCGAAACACCCAAGAAGGAGGGCGCCCACTTGAGAACCCAAGGAATGTCATCACCCACTTGATAGCCACAGTGTCTCGTCGGTGCCTTAGGTATCTATTGGGATAACAACATCTTGTCCTACTCAACAGAGCTTTAGACATTCAGCTGTTCATTAGATTGATAGTAAATGATGGAACATGTTGTGACCAGGATGAGAAGGACCTGTGGTGATGTTTTTTGTGACGTTACCACCTGAAAACTTTTTTATCATTTTATCTGTTGATACAAATGAGAAAGTAATTGTAAATGGGAAGCAGCAGGGTACATTGTTTTAAGTTATTTTAGAAATAAAATCTTAAGTGTTGGTTACAGGTGTACTCAGCCTTCTTACTCTGATACACCTAACTAAAATCCAGTGCCACCAACTGTCTTTAGCTGTGGACAATTTAGAGGCAAGGCATTTTGAAACAGGTATAAAATTTTTGTTTTTTTTTCTTGCTTTTTGACCATTAAGATGTGCAATATATTATATAATCAATTAAAAGTAAAAATCAATTCTGCCAAACACTGTGGTCGGAAAGTCATCAGTGACATGTTGGTTCAAGAAAAAAGAAAAAAAAAACACTTGTACTTGAACATTAGATTCACCAAGCTCCATAGAAAACATGTTAGGCCTTCGTCTGAAGTGTAGCACAGTAATATTAGAGCCACAATGTAATCTAAATAAGTAAAGGGTAATCAAAAATATACAAGACGTTGTTACCCTCTGTACCAAATCAAGTGTAAAAAAAAAAGCTAATGCTTTCAGTAATTTCCCCTTCACTGTCGCCATGTTCTCATTTTGCTGCCTGGGCTGCGTTCTCTGGCTGATGTCAGGATTAGGTAATTAACATTTATCAATCTCTGAGAGAGACCTTTCCGCCATGAGAGGAGATTGATGTCTAACCTGCCATGGTCTTTACTTGCCCACTGCACCGCTCCCTGGGCCATTACCAACAACAAGCAGTCGGGAAGAGAGCTCAGCTCAAGGCCCAACTGTCATCAGCTGCCATTATATGCTGCACAGCACTTAACACTGAGCGACCGGATGGACTGATGTGGTGATATGTACCTGCAAAGTTCATGGTCTGTAATCCAGCCATTAGGTTTAATGTGCACTGACCCTGTGGGTAATAGTATCTTTAAAATATTATACCAAAGATAATTAGAAAAATTGGTAGATAATTTTCATTCATGCATATAACTGTAAATACTTTATTTCACATTGTCACAGCCATCGGTCTTGGTACTAAACACACACACACACACACACACACACACACACACACACACACACACACACACACACACACACACACACACACACACACACTCTCACACACACACACATACAGATCCTTGTTTAAAAGACAAACAGAGGACCGTACCTTGACTTCAATAGACTTCCATTCATTTTCAAGCCTTTCTATGACCCTGACTCTAATCTTTACCAGTATATACATACACCTAATCCTAACCCAAACCTAATTGACACCTTAGTGATAAACCTAGCCCATAGCCCAGAAAAACAGTGAGGACCAAAAAAGGTCCTCACTTTACATAAAGTCCTCACTTTACTAGTAAAAAAGCAAAAAAGTTATTGCTCAGCTGCAAGTACAAGAACACACACACACTATTTCCTGTTGATTATAAGGTTTTACATGCTTCTTTTTTGTTTGTTTGTTTGTTTTTATAAATAGGTGTATAAATAGGTGTACCGTACCTTCAAATGCCTTGCTCACTAATTTCACTCTCATGACTACTTTAGAATGAGCAATGAATCTAAGATGACTTTTGTCGTTGGACTGTAGGAGAGAATTGGAGTACTAAGGGAAAAACAGTGAAACTGCAGCAGCTGAGAGCATTTGTCTTTGTTAAATAGTAGATAAAGTGCAGATTTCTCATACTAGTGAATGAGAATCAAAAGGTCACTCTTTTTGTCACATTGATTTGCGCAGCTGGAAAAGAAA
The DNA here is from genome assembly GCF_011125445.2 of Fundulus heteroclitus. Taxonomy (NCBI): domain Eukaryota; kingdom Metazoa; phylum Chordata; class Actinopteri; order Cyprinodontiformes; family Fundulidae; genus Fundulus; species Fundulus heteroclitus. Next base: position 1,701,627 of record NC_046368.1, read on the forward strand.
GTAGATCATATACAGGTGGAACAAGTAGATATCATTAAATGTAATGTGCTGGAGCGCCTCTTTCTCTAAAGGAAGTATTTTATCTCTGACCTAGAGCAGTATGAAAAGGGAAGGCTTCAACAGTGGTGCTTTATTTTTAGGGCTGGAAAATGGGGGATAGATCAGAGAGAAATGTGATAATTACTACCACTGATGCACTGTTTTCCCACAGGCTCCACAAATTTTTAAGGGATCCACTTTTGACTAATAAAAAATAAGACAAACTTAAGATTTTTTTATTATAATCAGAAGGAATGAGATAATTACTCGAGTTCCATGCAAACTAATTTAGATGCTATTAAAATCTCACTTTAACCGCAAGGATGAACAGCTGGGTGGGATATATATGATTCAACAATCAGATATAATGATGGAATTTCTGTCTCTGCACATTAAGGAACATCACAGCTTATACAGCAAGTATAAACAAGAATAGGATGAATAAAATAGGCTTTTCCATGAGGCAGAAAGTATCCTTTTTCTGCTTTGTGACATAGTGAATAGCATTGTGTTTGTTCCCTCGGCTTCCCTGTAATTCCGCTGCTGGCAGCACTGCCAACCACCAGCTCCCACTGCAGTTCTTAGCTAAGCAGGACAGACAGTATTGGATTGCCCTGCAGCCTATTTACCTTCAGTAATAAAGGCCAAAGAGAATGGCTCAGAGTCATTTAGAAGGATCACTGCAACACATTTAAATAGCAAAGTAAGGTGCAAATCTACTTTGAAAAGTTTCATCTCTTCTCTGATGCAGTGATGATTTGTAGACATTATTTATGTCATTAATATTCTGTATCATGTTTTCTGTGTGTATATATATAAATATATATATATAGTGTGCATGTGTATATAGTGGGCTTATAACATCATCCAGTGAGCGCATAGACAGAGAACCATACCGACTCAGACGTAACCCAGGTCAAACAAGGTCTGTGTTTAGTGTTGAGGAACCAGGAGACTTTGATGACAAATGGGCAACTAGAACACAAAGGCAATGGACCCGAGAAGACAATAAGGCACTCTTGGAATGCTATTACTCCAATAACCCTAGCCAATGGGGCTACATGAAAAGACTGGAAAACATGGATACTTTGGTTTCCACAGTCCAGACTAACAGCGAAACAGCTAGTAACTCAGTGTTCCAACATCCACACACTGCAGCTGCTTTCACAGGTAGAGATGCAACAAATAGTTTCACAACTAGAGCAAGGGGTAACTAAGACACATAGTCAGATAGGGGGAGTTAACATCATTACCCCAGACATTGGGTACCAAGCCCAATTAATGCAAGAACAACTAAATGTGAGAATGTCTGACCTAAGAGATAAAATCAATTAAGAACCTGTCAACCCCAACAATGACTTGTGAAGCTGAATGAAGTGCCTCCAGAGTATCTCCTAGATGATGTGAATTAGGGCTAGACAATATAGAATAAAAGCATATCGATAAAATAAAAATCGATAATTATCAAATAAATTCTAAATATACATTTTAAGTGCAGCCCTGGCCATTTTATGGTGTTGCTTAATGACCTATTTTTAAATAAATGGATTCAAACACAACCCTTTATTCAACCAACCTTTTACAAAAACTGTAGGTGTTAAAAAAGAAAAAAATAACTTGTGCTCTCTGAACTCTCTGAAGGCTGAGGGAGCTTTCCTGGGTTTGTGATTGGTTGGGAGGATGTAATGACTGTAGTATTAACCTACATGATAGGCTAAAATGCACTGTTCTTTTATTGAACTTTTTATTGACCCCTGTTTTTTATATTGAACCATACGTCTATTGATCGATATATATCGCTATTGAATTATCGTCCATCCCTAATGTGAATACAGCACTAAGTGCAATCCCTACTGTAACCATCATAGAGACCAATGAGCTGATATACAGTACAGCACTAATAATCCTTGAGATGCTTGGCAAAGGTACCGGACCACTGATGTTAAAACACGAAAGCTACTCACCATGCATGGTTGATTCCAACCCAAATCTAGTATCCACAGGCTATACACTAGGTGCAAAGAAGGAGGCAGAGGACTAGTGAGCATCAGAGCCACAATTGAATATGAAACATCCAAGCTCCGAGAATATAACAGGAAGATGGCCCCAAGGGATGAAGCACTCAGTGAATGTCTCAGACAATGGAAGCTGGAAGAGAAGCAACTGAAGGAACCATCGTAGGAGGAAAAACACCTGCTTGGGATGCACCACCAACAGATGGCTGAAGTGGCAGATATGACCAAATCCTACCAATGGCTAGAGAGGGCTGGACTGAAGGACTGAATGATGGAAACATCAGGAAAAAAGAGCATGAGTAACTGGAGAAATGCCAAGGGCTCAGGGAAGAACTATATATCAACACAGGCATGTACTAGACCTTCCCAGTTGTTGCATTCAGGAACTTTGGGAACTGGTGCCAGCAGGAGAACAAGAAGACGAGGAGTCCATGCTGGGTAGAGCTGTGGTCAGATGCTCACGCTGCAGTTTGACGGTTCCTCTGTTTTAATTAAAGAGCATGGGAAATGTCCAAGACGGACTGAAAAGCTATGCAGTTCTCAGTTTCATAATTTTTCCACTGAGATTTGTGTTAGGTGTTGACAGCTTACATCATCTTACATGTTTGTGTTGAGCTGTCAGTCAACACCCCTGTAATCTGAGGCCCCACCCAAAGGCAAAACAGGGCCAAATGTTTGAAACTAGGAAAGAAAAATGGAAAAAAAAGAAAAAGAAAAGAAAAAAAAACTGTCAGTTTGAAAAACTGTTGTAACATTTTTTATTTTATTTTCAGTTAAAAAATTCTGTTTCTTTTTGTTTTCAGTTTCAAATATTTTAATCAGTTTGAAATATTTAACTTTTTTAACAAACATTATGACTCCAATTTAGCTCCATAAGAATGAATTAAATTAGTCTGTGAAGCTGCGCAATGGCTCTGTTGTCTAAAGCATTTATAAAATGCATGAATTCACAACCGTTTCCATTTAGAAATGTATGTATGTCTAATTAGGGGCATTTAGAGTAGTTTGCAGTTACTGAATCACACCACGAAGTCTGCATATCCCACATTAATGCAGGTAAAGTGAGTGCATATACTATGTTGATCCTGAATGTGGCATAGCTGAGCGCTGGTACATATATTTACTTTAAATGTTACTTTGGAGAGTCCTTGAGCACCTGGTAGTTAATGCAGTTGGATCACAATCTGTGCCTTGGGAGCCCTAACTTTTCTTATTTTAATTACATGGTCATACGTTGATTACAATCCAGTCACCTTTGATGCATGTTAATGGATTCTAAAGATCATTTCAAGTTTACTCACAGATGCTTTTGAGTATAAGAAGAGCGAGGCGTGAAATGTTATTGAAGGTTTTTATTTGTAGCAGCACCAGCAGTGGAGCAGCATTGACATATTGCCTCGGAAAATCTTTCTTGAACAGTTCTTTCAAAAGGAGATGCTACTGGGGAAAATAGTGTTGCCAAGTTTGTGTCAGAGTGTCTAGACAGGCTGATACAATGCCCGCCGTCCACCACACTAATCACAACATCAAACCGTATCAGATGAAACGTCTAACTGTGGAAGCAATGGCCTGCCAGCTTGTTTACCCTCCAGTCTCTTTATGTGTCAAAGTGACATATGAAAGTACTTAAATCTGTGAAAACCCAAGGAGACAGCAGTGGCTATTCAACAGAAGATGGGAAAGGTGTACAAATGCAGGAGCAGCATATATGTAATGAGAAGAGAACAGGGTGCACCAGAGCAGTATAAAAAAGGAAGGGCTCTATTGCACATTAAAGTCTGGAATGTTTTACAGGAGGTAATAAAGCCTCTGGCTAATCACACCCGCCAGGAGTGCACTATCCACCACTCAATAGGCATGTACAATCATTGAGGTTTACCTTCATAAACACCATAGTTTATATTTCAACCTTCTCCAAGAAGGAAACCCGAGGAAGAACAAGGATTTGGGGTGGCAGGAGTCAATTTTAAGTACCTTACCAAACATAAGCATTCAATCCCTTGCACATCTATACATACCACTTGAACCTTTGAACATTTTGTTAGGTTACAGCCACAAATGTGTATGTACTTTACTTTTAATGTGATAATGTGATAGACCCACACAACTTACTGCACAACAGTGAAACAGGGGACAAATGGTTTTCTTCTATTTTTCAAATATAGATCTGAAAAGTGTGGTGTGTATTTGTATCCCCATTTACCCTGAGAGCTTAAAGGTGCATTGCACATGTTCTAGAGTTTTTGCACAAGTTCCCCCCCTCTGGCAACAAATTAAAATTACACCAGTGTGTGCATGTGCATGGGACGAGAGGAAAAGCATCTGCCACTGTGACAGCACGGGCCTTTTGTTTAGAGGCGTAATGTCTTCTGAGGTAAGAAAGTTAAATAATATTTAACAAATATTGAAGTCTGACATTTTAAAAAAATGCCAGATCAACTAATTGCATCCAGAAGTCACATAAGAAGTAAATTACTTAGTAAAATAACTGAGATGTTCTGAGGAAAACATTTGAGAACAAAAAGCATCATGAAGCCCAAGATACACAGCAAAGAGAGAATGTTTTGAAGCATTTATAAATCAACCTCCAAGCCCTGCAAATGTAACTGAGCACTGTTCAATCCATCATCTGAAAACTGATAGAGTATGGCACAGCTACAAACATATCAAGACATGGCCAAAAAAATAAACTGTCTAGCCAGGCAAGGAGAGAAAGGAGCAGAAAGCAGTACAGGACCCTTAAAGGTAGAGTGGACGATTTTTTACGTAAATGTAGGTAAGAAACGCCCAAGTCCCTTTTTGAATAACTGCTGACATGCACAAGACCATCTTACCTCCTCTTCTGCTCCTGAGGGGGATCGCATGAAAAAACATCTCCCAAAGACACTCTGGTCTTATTTCTTTCTTCTGAGCCATTCTGCTTCTTCTCATAAACGTGTAAGACAGTTTGCTTCTTGCAACTCTCAGCCATTTTCTAAGTACACGGTGAGAGCAGAGGGGCTACAATTAATGGCTAACCCCAAAGCTAACTGGACACATAAACACTAAAAATGCACGTGTGCAGCCAGCGAACGGAAATTAACAGGGAGAGTGCACGCACATTGGCGTAAGGTTTGATTGGCATAGGGGACAACCAATAGATAAGGTGATCCCCCTGTGGAATGTGGAAAACCTTAGTTCCTTTAAATCAAGATTAAAAACACATTTGTTTAAAATTGCTTTCAGCTGTCCTAGTTAACTGAATCACCACTTTTTTGTTCTATTTTCTATCTATATTTTATTCCTACTTGCTTTTATTCTGTTTTATTTTGCTATATTTTAATCATGTAAAGCACTTTGCATTGTCTTTGTACTGAATTGTGCTATACAAATAAATTTGCCTTGCCTTGCCTTGCCCCAGAACTCGAAGCCGAATAAGATTGTCCACAATACCTTTAATCTTACTCTGAAAGAGCTGTAGAGATCCTCAACTCGGGTTGGAGAATATGTTAAACATGGCACTTATTAGTCTTACACTACACAAAACTAGCCTTTACAGTAGAGGTGAAGACAGAAAGCAGTTGTTTAAAGAAACACACCAAAACGCCAATTTGCAGTTTGCCACAAGCCATGTCAGGGACTTAGAAAACATGGGAAAATGTGCTCAGGTCAAATGAGACAAACATAGATTGTTTAGCTTACACACAAAACCCTGAGTGGAAGATACCAGATTGAACTTCACCCTGAACACAGCATAACTATAGTAAAGCATGGTTGAGACAGCATCATGCTGTGGAAATGTTTCTTTAGCAAGGACAAGGGACAGAGTTAATGGGAAGATATAGATGGAGCTATATACCAGGTAATCCTAGAAGAAACTTGTTAAAGACTGCAAAAGACTTGAGCCTGGGACAGAAATTCACTATTAATCAGGACAACACAATGAAACATGCAGCCAGAACTATACTATTTACAGCATATCCATCCCTAAATGTACAGAGTTTCATATTTATATTATAACTGCAGCAAAGGTTAGTTATTAAAGGTACTGTCTCAGTGGGCTACACATTTAAACTTAAATTAGACATGGGTGGACCCTGTTTGCTTATTAGATTACTTCTGAAGGCAGCTGGTCACATTGGATTTTTACTTAAAGCTATCAGAGTAAGAGAATACAGATGCACACCACACTTTTTATATTTCTGTTTGGTAAAATGGTTTGAAAACCATCTATACTCTTTCTATTGCTAGTTTGTCAGTCTAACACAAAATCATTTTTTAAAAGCAGACTGAAATTTTTGACTGTAATGTGACAAAGTGTGAAAATGTTTGCAGTGTGTGGATGCTTTTGCTAGATATCACAATTTGCACAATTGTATTCGATAAATTGTGCTTGATATGTAACACAATGCATCAAACATTGCTTTTGGGCACTAATGTTATCACATTTAGGAATAATTAGAAACAAGAAGCAAATCTGTTTTATCAGACATAAACCATTTACATAAAAAGCCCAAGTGACTATTATTTGCTTAGTCTGAGGAAAAGTAAAACAGCTCTTTCAAGCAGAAACTGCCTGTCTTTATGACACCCAGTTTCCATTTAAACCAGGACATCCAGTTGGATCGGCAACAGTTGGACATTTATGGGGTGAATAGAAATGTCCACAGTTCCGAGGCCTCTTTTGGCTCATTGGCCAACAAGTTGCCTTGAAGCCACTCACCATTTCACAGTCATAAACGTTAGCCAACCCAACCTATTGTTTAGTCAGCACAGCAGTGACAAATTCCCACAAGGGAACATTTTATGATTCATTTGGCTCTGGAGGGCTCAGAGCAATTAAGAGTCTCATTCATTACAAGGAGCATCCTGCTGAATAGTAAATACAGGCTCTGAAACGAAGAAGATGAAACAGGTTTCCTGCGCATGACTGACACAAACAAAGGAGAGAGATTTATTCAGTCTATTCAGCACGCAGTTATCTGCCCTGCTACTTCTTCAACTTTCTCCGCCTGCATTCAGTTCTTTACATATCTACTAATATGCATTCATGTACCTGCACACAAGGTTACAAGCTCACAAATGCGATATCTGATGAGAAAATACTTGACGACGTCAGGTTCAGGGAGCTGTATGCGAGTTGGTGTGTGGATATGTGTGTATGTCTCCCCTGACCACCTCCTTGCAGGGTGCGACTGGCAGGTGTGGCTCTGCACCTGGAGCATCATAGAGGAACAGATGCCACAAACCAAATTTTTATTTCACTCAGCCAGCGTAGTAATCAGGCCTATCTTCACTACGTTACTTATATTCTCAAGTTCTGATTTTAGTCAACGTTTTCTGTCCTCCTTTTTTTCAGGAAACATTTGCGTTCTCCATTTGCGTTCTAATGCCACAGTGCTCTCCTTCCTCACTCCTCCGACTGCTGGAGAAATCCCCTCCAGGTCCTCTCTGTTGATCCGCTCACTGTTCCTCTGGTCGTCCTCCTGGTGCCAGTCATAGATCTTACCTGCCTGTCCACCCTCCAACGCCATCCAGTCCGCCTGATGCTCATTGCTGCAGAAAAGTAAACAAAGAGAAAGTACCATCAAACAGTTTTTCTCTGCCGCCTGCCAAACTCAAGTCTCTGTAGATCTGCTCAGCTTCCCCTGGACCTTTTTCCACTGTCACATCAGTAAGGACTCTTCTCAATCCTCCTTTCATCTCACAACCATCTCTATAAAATCAAGACAATGCCTCTCTCCTCTTTTCCCCCAGTGTTTCTCCTGAATCTCGCCCAGAACCAAGAGGAGTTCCCCTCCCGCCTTTTTGTTCAATAAATGTTAAATGAGCTCACTGTGTCTGTAATTGTTGCCTGTAGAGTCAACACCTAAAACGTGACAGATTCCACTTTTGCAAAGCGTATTTTCAGTCAGTCCATGTTTTGTAGGATTTATTTTTTTTATCTTTTTATTCACATTTTCTCAAAACTGTGGCATAATTAAATCTTTAGTCGATCTTATCTAAATAAATAAACTGTGTGGAGGCCTTGTTCTCATGCAATCTCACAATGTCTGCATTCCATGGATTTGCATCTAAATAAGTGGCGTGGCTGCTCACTGCTCCAAAACCTGCCATTTTACCTTTTTGGACAACACTGAGTCAGTGTCATCATTTGCATATGTATCTTTTCCTGGAAGACATTTTCAAGTGTCATGTAACAGAATCAAATATATGTCATTGTTTTGATGCAGTCTGAAAGGTGTGTATGTTTGGTTTCATGTAATTTGACTTGTGCAGCAACTCATCTATACAGCTAATGAGGGTGCACCATGATAAGCTGTTTTAGTATATAATCTCTTCAGTGTGCAACATGTTTTTTCAATGCAATTAAAATCCTCACCGCTAGATTATTTTAGCCTATGAAAATAAAGAAACCTGCATTTCTTTGACAAATACAATTTTCCAAAACTGGTTTTGTTATTTTTAAGTTTTGTTGACCCTTAATAGTGATCAATGCATTGTTCCCACATAAATGACTTTAAAATGCGGTTTTAATAAATTAGTAATGTGAAATGTAATGTAGATATAATTTTGACAAAATCCTTACTAACGAAAGATTTTTCTTCGTTCGTGGAGGTTCGTGGGGGTTTTTGTTAAGTTGTGAACAAGCATCAGTACATGCTACAGATTAAACTCGCTCAGTAACAGAATGTAGTTCCTTGTATTAAACAAAACAATGAGTGACAAAAATTAATGTCACCAGTCCGTCACAGAGCTTGTGCTAAAAAACAACAACAATGTCCACACACTCATATCAACGATTATCTCTTTTTGAACAGGTGAACAGAAGTTAATGCAGCACTGTCTGTGAAAAGAGTAGAAATCAAGAATATTTGTCTCACTTTGTTAGCGGTACTACTTGTCTAGCTTGGAGTGACTTTTTTGAAATACAAATTAAGCTTTATTATTCATTGTATTTAGTATTCAGAAAAGCTCCATGCCAAAAAAAAAAATGCTTTGTTGGCACATACACTGAAGTCCACAATTATCTACACCCATAATCAGAATATTTTGCTCTCTCAGCAGATCATCAAATTCAAGCCTGGACTCTGCGGGGCCACTCCACCCTTACAGTTCTACAGTTGTATATTTAAACTCCAATATGAGCCACAGTATCAGAATATAGTTTGTGGCATAGACTGTTCCTCCTAAACAAAAAGATGTTAGCCCTCTGCACCACTGATATGTCCATTTTGGTTCAGAGACATTCCAATAGAGCAGCGCAGCAACACAAGTGCATGCGGTGCAAGTAATCTTAAAGCTGTAAACAAACCATCTAAGGGATAAAAAAAACAATGTTGCTGCCCAGCCTCCTCCATGAAGTTTCAAGTTTCCCATAATTTCCATACATCAATTTTTAACGTCAAAACTGAGTAGAAAAAAAACAAAAAAAACACAGTCATCGAGGGAGCAACATTCTTGCAGCAAGTTTCCGCATAGCAAGTTAAATATCTAACCTTTTATGCTTTTTGAACAAAGGTGCTTTGGTTATCATTTGCCATAATAATGTCAGTATGCTAATTTAGTTCCATAAAACTGAGGAAAAAAATTGCAAACCTTGCATACAGTTTGTTTTAAAGTGAGGAACAGTGGTGGCGTGTCAATAGGTGGTGCTGTCCCCATACAAAAATGCAGGAAAAAAAAGTGTAGACAAAATTAATATAAATTACCAAATGAAAAATAATTATCACATCTGCGCTCACATAAAATATATCAGATTTTTTAATTTTCAGCATTTCCATTTTAGGTTTATTGGAGGTTTTGCTTTTTTGTTGTTGTTTAAGTCATGTTTTCTAACGTTGTGGGATGCCAAACAGATGAGTGTGTATGTATGCTTTTAAAATGCTGACTTTCATGTGACTTCATGCTGGTGTCTAATGGTTACTTACAGTTTCCCCTTGGGACATAGCTCTCTGAGCCTGTGGTCAGTCAGGGTGCCTTGTGTCATTCTTCATGTGATCAGATTAATTCATCATTCCTGTCAATTAAAGTCACTCCTCTGGGAGCTGAGCTGAGCGTCCCTCAGTCAAATGGATGCAAAGAGTCAGACAACAACAACGAGTAGACAGGAGAGAATGGTGCAGTGAACGGATATTCAGCCATTTAATTTGGCTTTTGCTTAAGGAAAAAAAAGCATATAAAAGAATTTAGACCATATTGACCAGACATAATCCTCAGCCGCCATTACTATTTCTCAAACAACTGTTTTCATTTGACATCTTGTGGGCTCTGTGGAAAATCTCTGCTAGCCTTGTGTCTTCTGCTCCAGACATAGATAGGGAAATCATTAGAATCCTAAACAGACACAATGGAAAAGGTGGCATATTCACTTTTGTTTTGCTCAAAGTGTCAAGCAGGAGGCATTTTTCGTTTTATCAGTTGTTCAAAAATGATGTGTGGTGACAAAACTCTACTCCAACATAAATAAGTAGAGAAACTGAACAAATTAAATATGGTTAGAAGACTTCAAAACTTTTATAATTATATATAAACAACAATAATAATAAAAGGTTTGTATTCTTGAGGTTCAATTTTATTGTGGAATGAAGAGGTCCCCACTGGCTTGCCTTGTTGATGCATTTGCCTTCACATCTCACGTATTCTTATCAGAGATTTTGCCTTGTCAGGAAACTAAAAGCAGCAATATTTTTTTTTAAAGCTTTCACAATGGCAGACTTATAGCAGAAGGGCATCATCTGCAGAATGATACTGAGATAAAATGAGCAATTTCCCTCCAGCAATTATGAAGAAATCATGACAGAGACGGCTGTGCCCTCCACCCAGCAGGGCATATATGATTTAATTACACCACAGGAAAAAGTTTCTACAATATCATACAGAAATAACTTGAACTTAAAGCCAAAGCATTCATTAAATGTGCGGAGATCTGGAAAAAAAAAAAAGACTGCTGCTAGCTCATGACATAAAACTGCAACAAAAAAGCCCTCCAAAGTAGAAAAAAGGAATAAGTGTGTTCGAAAAGGCACTGTAAAAGCTTAAATGACAGGGCAGCTTTAAAGGATCAGGTAAGTTGATGAGGTACAAAGGGATGAAAGAGGGCATTATGGTGTCAAAGCCATTTCTTATCTTCTTCTTAGCTGAGTTTTGTTCTCAGAGGTCATGTACATCATCAAGTTTAGTTATTAGGCATTTTACCCGTAGTTTAAAGGCTTGTAAAAGTTACCAGATGATAGCTGAAAAGGAACTTTTGGTTTTCGGACAAGAGAGGTAATTTAATAAAAGCTGGAGTTCTGATAAAAAAAAAATCAAAGGGAAAAATGGAAGCTGGTGTACAGAAAATTTCAATGACCTGGTTTTCAACCTGACAAAGGAAACCATAAAATTAGGCAAAGCAAAGAGTATAAACATAGTTGTATTCAGGCTACTTCCATCGATTCCTGCTGTTAGGATGATCGGTTGGTTCAGAAGAGAAAGTGAAAACAATAATCTACCAGTTTAATTGGTGATGATTTCACTTGACTTCTGCATAGAGTGGCAGAGGACAATGTTTCTCTTTGATTGCTTCCAAATAACCCAGATTTGTTTGGTGTTGCTCCAGTAGAATGGAGTGGACTCAGTTTGATGTGCCACAGCTCAGTGGTGAGTTATACAGAGCTGGCACAGACCCGGCCTCGGCGCCAGAACAAGTCTGCCCTCTATCTGAGCCAGACAGGCACAAGTGTTCCTCTTAGAGATTAGTTTTGTTTTGTTTTTTTGCCTTCAGATTAATGGTCCAGTGGTATAATACCTGAGTACAATTAACTTTTAGAAAACTTGAAAACATTTAGACTGTGAGCTGACGGGAAGTTCAAAGAATTTTCAACAATTTCACAATTCCATTCAAGTACTAGCAATGCAGGGCATTAATTATTCATAATTAATGTTAAAACAATATTACCACTACCATACTATTTTATATAATACACACTATCTAGCCATACATTTTCTAACACGTCTATCCCAGCTGTCAATGGGCGAGAGGCGAGGTACACCCTGGATAGGTCGCTAGTGTATCGCAGACATACACACCAAGGTAAGAGAAATAAAATATCTGAAGAAGATTGTGCCTTTTTTGAATGACTGGTACCTTGCAGGAACCAGATTTATTTGAAGTAAAAAAGGACACAAAAGGAAATTGTATACTCATTCAAATACTTTTTCTTTCTAAGATATTTAATTATTTTGCTTTTCATTATGCCTCCAGCCCAGTGTACACTAGCTACCATTTCTGTTGTTGGGTGGGTTCACTAAGAAACGCAGTCAAACGTTTGATTTAGGAGTCATTAGATTCCCTCATGAAATTCTATTTGTATTCTATTTTTAAGAGCAGAGACCTATTTACTGACTCTTCGTGTTCCTCCTTCATCTCCAGCTCAAGGTTTTGCCAATTAGTAGCATATTATCATAACATTATTCGTGAAGACAACCTTAGGTGCCCCAATGAATATCAAGCTTTTTTTTTCTAATTCTACTTTTTGACACCTTGGTAACATGTGGCGGATAATTACTGACATTGAAAAATGGCAATTATAGACAATTCACTTGTTCTCCATGAGAACCTCCAGCTGCAGAAAGGGAAAGCTGGGTATGATGTCAGAAATAGACAAAGCAAGTACGCTTAGTTTTCTCCATGGCCCAAACAACAGAGGGCAAAGATAGGTCAGGGGAAATAGCTATTAGAATTAAAAATAAAAAGCAGAGGGCAGGGGAACAGATATTGATCACCGGAGAACCAGCTCGGCCTAAGAGTGTGATTGCCTGAGATGAATGACTCTTGTCTGAAGAGACATCTCCTACGTGAACTATGCCCAAAGACCCCACCAGATTTACATAAACACTGAATACCATCCTTAAATTCTCTAAAGCCATCCGTCGGCCACAAACGGTCTTCCAGTCTCTGCTGGGCTGGAGCCACCAAATCAATCATCCTTCTTTGGCTCCTATGGTGCGGCTGTCTGATCAATGATACCACTAATAATAACTGCAATGCTGTCACCTCACCTCTCATCATCCCAACTGACACAGCCGGGGGGCAGCTCTCTGCAGATTGCCTCTGCAGATTAGGACTCCATTAGAAAAAGCTATTTACCCACCTTTTTCGCCCCTCAGGCTCCCCTTCACTTTGTTTGCCCACCAGAAGACCCCATGAAGGAGAAAATAACCTTTTGTTAAAATTGAGAAATAACTGCTTCATGTATATTGCTCCAGAGGCATCAGATAAAACCAGACCCTGAAATTTCTGTTTCAAAGCATCTCTCGTGAAGATCACTGCGAAGTTTGAACTCAGGGTCTTATGGTAAAAAAAAAAAAAAAAGAATAAAAAATTGCATGCAGCGTCTGCTTCTGTGAGCACCATTTATCATTTTGCTAGTACGAACCACAATGGCATCTCCAGCACCCTCAGTTAAAGGTTAGCAAAGAGCACAGCCACTCATCTCTGTTTTATATACTACAATAAAAACTGCATTTGGATTTGCAGAAACAATTAGGCGTAACATGTAGGCCTATTGACCATATTTGTATTTATCATACTTTCAAAAACAACCAAACTCTGTGACACCAACCCCAAGTGGTAGAAAACAGTTCAGTAATTGACTGAACTGCAAGAAAAATTATGCATAATTTTAAATATACATAACATTTCACATTTAGATTGGATGAAGAATCTCACTTAACATCCACTTTCAAGTCTTGGTACATATTCACAACTACATTTTGGTCAGAATTTTGCCTAGGCCTTTCTATAGCATTAAAATCCTTTATCAAGGCACAGATCATGACACTCTGATTATTGCTCTTCTACCTCAGCAGGCCCGATTGTTGGATGGCCATATCTTTACATTTTCACAGTTGTTAATGAGCATTTTCATTTTCAGATGATGGATTAAACAGTGCTCCTTGAAACGTTCAGAGCTTGGGATGTTGCAATTTCACCGAACTGTGCTTTACATTTCTCCACAATCATATCCCTGGTGTGTCCCTTGGCCATGATGTTGTTCTCTAACCTCGCCATCTTTCAAAGAAAATTTGCATTTATTCTGAAATTAAATTACACACAGGTCTCCATTTACTAGTTAAGTAACTTTTTAACACTTGTTTTATGGCAATATACAAATTCATGCCACACTTTTATTTTACTGTTATTTGAAAAGCATGTTTTCCTTTCATTTCATAATCTTTGACTACATTGAGTTGCTCACTGAAACAAAATTCTGCTAAAATTGATTGAATATTTGAGTTGTAATATGTCCAAGTTTCAGGGGTAATAATTTTTTGGATGGCGCAGAATATTTGCACTTTTCAAGGAGAAACAAAGAATTATGGTGTGTACCTTTAATTTTGTCTGAGTGGCCTAACAAAAGAAATAAGCAACATACATCACTGCCCTGGGCACCAGAGCCCATTACGGGAGTCACTTAAAGCAATCATTAGTGAAAAAGACTAATTGCATTTCTGTTTGCCATCACCACTTCTGTATTAATCTTTTGTATCGCCGTTGCAGAAGTCAAAGAGAGTAAAGCTTCTCATTTACCCCGCTAAACAACAGCACAGAAATCTCTTGTCCTTTTAACTCCATGAATAAGTTAATTTGAACCACTGAGGGTTTATAAAGCACCAGAATATAAAATGATGTAATATCTGAAACCTTAATTTCGGCAGGCATATACAACTTTTGGGAATGATGAACACGAGCTCCCACCGGCTCTTTTAATTAGGAGCAATGAGCCTTGTAAATCCAAAATTCATCCTATGCGGAATTATTTGCAGAAGAATGGTCGCTGTAATACAATAGAAAAATAGGTATTTAGGCAGATACAAATGATCTATTATGATAATATAACTCCCCTGTCTCTCAAATTTCCCAAATGGCAGTGGAGGTGTTTTGAATTTTCAATGCCAGGGTGGCTGTACGAGGAGAGAGAAATTACCGGAGTGAATCTTGTCTCTGGCAGTCCTTTATCGGACCAGCTTCTCCCCAGGTAATTTCGCTGGCAAGCAAGTGCAGTCCTGATAGACAGAATGGAAAGAAAGAATGTCATATTCCCAGCAGCGCTCTTTAATTCATGAGTCCTTTGCGTTATCAAACCACTGAAGTCCTGACCTGTTTTACTTTCTGCAGGTGTCCGTTTTGTGTGTAGGTGTTCTTCCCTCATAAGACTTCAGTTTCTTCCCCTCTTCAACACTGCCTAGGCCAAGACTCCTCATATTCCCCTAAGGGACTGATAACACCTCACATATAGTAAATCAAGGGTATGGGATGTGATAAGGCTCATGAAATTCAGAATTGGCTTTCCCTAAATTTGATTAGGATTTTATGGTGCTTCATTTTGTTCTGCCTCTCACAAAGAAAAAAGCAGCGATAGTCTAGTCGTACAGTATACCTTGTATATGTGAAACCCTCGTTAAATTGGGCCTGGCAAAGATATTTTTGTATTTTATCATGCAAGGTGTAGCAGTGAGAAATTGAGATTGCTTAGTGCTATGGAAAGTTCAGAGAACCTGGAGTTCAGACCGTTGTTTCTCACTGGCTGTGAAAATAACATCACTAGCTTTCATAGTGAGGCAGCAACACCCCATTACAAATCCTTTTAGTTAGTGTCATCTATTGTTTGGGTTTCTGTGTCTGGCTCCTTCCTCTGGATGACTGGATCAGACCTCTTGCAGTGGTGCTTCAGCAACCAGTTTCGCACCATGGCCTTGTTGGGGGTGGGTGACCAAAGATATTCCTGTGAGACATGAGTTTTGGATCACAATGGCACTTTCTCAACCCAGTCAATTTAAGCAAGTGGAAAAAGGTGCAGAATGAACAGAAAGGCAACTCAAGCTGCATTAAGACAGAGGTGTGACTGGCTAAGTGTGTCACATACTTCCTCAACATGTGGTTGGATGGTTTCTCAGAAGAAGAGTCCTTATAGGTATTTTGGTCTAATCATGGGCTAAAATCTGTAAAAATGTAAATGTGTTAACTTGCCTAAATAGGAATAAGGACCACTATTAATTGAAATAATGCTTAAAAGAAAAGTTCAGAAAACAATGCACAGTTAAATGATATTACAAAGTGCGGTTTAAGCATGTTTTATTATTAGTTACATGAGCAATCAAGATTTGTAACTACCCAAATAATAAAGTTAATAAGCAATAGCTGGGCAGAAAGGTAAAACATTGTTCACTTGGAGGTTCAAGGTTCCAAAAGCATCAAATTCCTCCAGAGCCTTTTGCAACACATAGGTTGCAAAAGGCAAGGTTAAAATAAATCTCAGCGTTTACCTTTCGCTTTAGCATCATACTCCAAAGTATCCTGCAGTCACCACTATTCCAGTAGTTGTAGAGGTTATGTGTTTCAGGCACTATTTTTGCACATATATTTTATTTTGTGTGATGGGACTAGTTGTTTTTCTTAAGTAATAATTATGATGCTATGATGAGTATTTTACACACAGTAAACATTTCACTTCTGAATATATTTATATAGGGGCAAATGGTACGAACTTTACACCAGATCTTGGCTATATTTCTATTATTCTACTCGGAAATACATAAATACATTAAATTGATCTATGAATCATGTAATGTGTAATATATATTGGATGGACTCAAAAAACTTTGTTTACCAGAAGCCTTTTTTTTATGATGATAACTTCCATATGTATCTTATAATAAAACACTATAAATCCAGGTTGCTCTGAAGTGCTCTGTGAGCGTTTCTTGGCATTTGGAGAACTCTTCTTGATGCCTAACACAGAACCAGATGCATTAGGCATCAAGAAGAGTTTGTAATTCCTCAATTTCCTCACTGTGAGATAATAAAGGTATTTCTTATCTTTTTAATTAGAACTTTATATATATAGACCCACTAAAATTGAGACCTCAATCACAGAAGTGACCCATACAGGAAAGGCAGTAGCACGCGTCATAGTTGACAACACAGACAATAATAACAAAAATAAGCATTTATTTATACATTGCGAGCAATTTCACAATTAAAATGCAGGAATTATTTTTACAGCGACAACATAAAATTTAAGGCGGCAAAAATTTCAGATTTAAAACAAGCACTGTTTAAAGGATCGCCGTTGTCAGTTTCATTAGACGGAGTGGAAGGCTGTCAGACAAAACAAGTTCTGACGTTTTCAGGTTAGGTTGGAGGGCATTTAAGTAGAAGGTGCAGAAAAACTGTGAGCTTTCGTTCCCATTTAAGTTCACACAAAAGGAACAGAAATACAAAACATAATTTGATCCTAATGCATAGCGGCTTTCAGTTCTCTAAAGAATAGTGCATAAATAAGTAGGTATCAATCCAATAAGAGCCTTGCAAAGCAGAGCAGTCCAGCGTGTATATCCCCTTACGTTCAAGCAGGGCACTCAGGCATTAGCATACAGTCCACAGTGGTGGGCGAAGCGGGTACAATCATTGATAAATTACAGTAGTGCAAGGGAGTGCAAGGGAGTCAAGAAGTGAAGGCAGCTGCTTGAAGCACACATATACATAACTTGTTATAATAGAATAGGATATAATAGAAATACCCTTATTGTCCCATAATTGGGAAATTTGGGCATTACAGTGGCAAAAACAGGCAGAAAGTTACACACTAGATTAAGTGAATAAATAAGCTAATTTAAAGCAGAAGATAATTAATTTATCAGAAAGGAGAAAATGCTACACAGTTATTAATTGATAATGACATATTCAGGGAAAGATGCATACATTGCATAAAAAATGCAATATTGAAGTTAAATAGAGGAAAAATCTCAGCCAATTTACAGAACGATGTGAGAAAACTAGGCAATATGTATGATTGTACAGGCAAACACCCCAGATAAGCTAAAACAAGTACAGGAAGAAAAGTGGCTGTCATTAGAAGCATCTGGGCTCTGAGTGTCATATTCTGAGGTGTGTGCGTGTGAGGTGGGTAGGATCTGCATGAGGATCCCTGCCGGAGGGCGTGGCTGGCAACTGTAGCATGCACACCTGTTGGCAATCTCCGCATCATACTCCTGGAAACGATCAGCTTTTCACTTCACGCTCAGCCGTCTTGATAGAAGCCAAGCCCATTTGTAGACACCCCAAGACTCTTTGCTTAAGATAAAATTTAAGTTTGTTTATGCAACTTTCTCAAGCTTATTTATTGAGTGTTGTGTGCCTCCAAGGTTGTACCTCTCCTCTTGGTTTCCATCTTAATCCTGAGCCATTTCTGCAAATCCTCGGCAGTCCCCTGCCTTCCCGCTCGTCATCCTTCCTTGCATCAGGCCCTGTTTGGATCGCAAACTTCATTTTCTCTGCTCAAATTGGAGACCTTCCTGGAACTCGGATCTTCCTAACGCCTCCTTACTCTGATACCGCTATCAGGATCTCGACAGCCCCTCAGAATCAACTATCAGAGCAACACAGAAAGCCTTTCCATTCTTGTTGGTCAATAACAGTTTTTCTTAGCTTTTTCTCCTGCTCCATCTAACTCCACCTCTCTTTCCTACGGTGCTTTTGAAACCTCTGCAGAAACCTCATTCATAGCCCTGTTATCATCCTACTTGCTGTCAACAAACCTTGTCCGAAACTTCGTTCTGAGTCCTGAGTGTGATTCTGCATGTGGGTCAAGAAACGTCCCGGAGAAATGACATCAAGGGAGAAACATGATTTGATACTGTGATAGAAACAGAGCTGCATCTTAAATTTGGAATTTGTTAAAGATGAACTTTAAAGAAAGCTATGCATCAATAATTAATCTCACATACTTATAACTAGCTTGAGAGTTTTACCTTGGGTAGTTTTAATTAAGAGTATGTTCTCTGAGATAACAGATTCATTTGAAAAAATAATAATATTTTGGACTATTCAGCGTTTAAAAAGTTTCAGTCGCTCCAGACGGATGTGCGCTAAAAGCAGATTGCAGAAATTCAAATGCCTGTGTGATTGAGTTTGAACAGCAGCAAATTACCAAATCATCCACATAAAGATGGTCGGGAACATTAGATAAGTTTGCACACAGATCGATAATGTAGATAGTGAACAGGATTGGTCCTAAGAGCACTGAAGTACACCTTATCTAACCTCAAGAACACATTGTGTCCTACTTGCCAAGTAATTTGCAAGCCAAGAGGCAGCTTGTTTGGAAATGCCATTTTTCAAAGAATTTCTTACAAAACATTGTGATCTGTGAGTGTCAAATGCCTTGGATAGGTTAATAAACAGGGCAATCTGACTTTTATTTTTTTTTAATTTAATGCCTCAAACACATTATTTAGAATTGTCAGAGCAGCAGTAGCAGTGCCGTGCTGCTTCATAAAACTTGACTGAAGAGAGTCAAGAATGTTACTTGATTCTAAAAATTCTTTCTGTTGTTCACAGACCACATTTTCAAATACTTTAACCAAAATCCATAACTTTGAGATCGACCTGTAATTATTCACAGTTGAGGGTTAATGACCTTTAAGCATTGGAAGGACAAATGTGGATTTCAAAATTTAAGGAAGTTTGTTTGTGCTAAAGTTTAGCTTAAAATACAATCAGCAGCAAGATTTAGAAAAAAATATATTGCATGGGGCGCCGTGGCAAGCATCCAGGAGAGGCAAGGAGGGGGCTAACCACAACCTCCTGGGGCCAGGAACAGCTTGACCGGGCCAGAGGCCACCAAGTGGAAGCCCCAGCCCTTACAAAAGTCACCCAAGTGTACTCACTTATTCGCACAGAAAAAATAATAAATGAACAGGGGTATCCACCCAACTCTTCCTCCAGCACAGCAGAACGGGCACACCGAGGCAACCCACCCCTGGTCACGCTCAGGTTGCAGGGTTTCAAACCTCTACCCACCCTTGGTCACATTCAGGTTTCATGAAGAGCGAGACTGACCTTCCAAAGACTCAGTCTCAGGCAATGCCAGCTGCCTCAAAACCCTTCTAAAACAACCAAAGACGGAGAGTAAAACAGGGACTAAAACTAACAGTGGTGTGTGCTTGTAGCCATCTTGGAAATGAAGATGTTTCCACTTCTGCATCATGACCCCAAATCAGGTTGCTGTAACATCTAGAAGAACATTTAAAGCTGTTTGATCATATGAAACCATGAGATGCTTCTTGTACAATGACTTGGTAATAAAATACTTTGTAGAGGCCACTAAATAAAACTAAAACAAACTAAACAGCTGATATTAATTTTCCAAGACAAAGAGCAGGATTTCTATCTAATTAATCATTGATTTTAGCTGGTTTCCAGGTTTTTATGCCTCATTTTGTTCAGGTTTGCAATAATTAAGAATATGGCTTTTTTTAACATATGGTGTGAATTTTGTGTCCATCTGGAAAAGTTAAATCCTAATTGTCTTTGCTTTCTAATTTTAATTTATTTCTTATTTCTTACTCTTTATTTCTTAAGAAGATTGCTCTGTAGGTCTGAGTTCTTTGTTTTGCTCTTTTTGAGCAAATTTGCAGACTCTGGGGTCTTCTACAGCAGGTGAGTAAATGGGAAAATAATTCATAATTCAGTTGGACAACAAATAAATTAATTTACTGACATGGTTATGTATATTAGTGTGAGTTATAGTAGATTATGTCAATAACTACAAAAGAACATCCCTTTAGGAAATAATGTGAACATGCTGAAAGAGAACAAAATTTGGCTCATGTAAAGAAACTTCATGTAAAGATACTGTCCCTGTCTGATTGAGTATGATCAAAATTGGAGTAGGTTAATTACACTGTGATTAAATCCAATCAAACAAAAGCAGAGCAGTTTAAACATGATTAAGGAAAGAATTAGATTGGGGATAGGTATTTAGCCAAGCCAAAACAGCCACGAAATTGATCAAACACAGCTGCCAAGAAACTCTGCCAACAATTATTATATCAAAAGTCAGAGTGATCACAGTGTTACACTTTCTTTCAAACACTGAAGACTTTAAGTATTGAAATAGCTTTTTAATTATCGGTACATTGATCCGTATGTCAGGATTAGTCAGTGAGCAAGGAGAAACCTTTTTATTGAATTTAAAATAGTGCAATAGAGATACCCACAGTAAAATTCTATACTACACATACAGACCCCTTCCAAAAAAGAGTAAAATAAAAATCATAGAAAAGTTGGTTAATTTCCACAATTCCATTCAAAAAGTCAAATTTTCATAGATTATAGATTGAGGGGCCCATAATTGAAACAAGTTCAAGTTATTATTTGTTTATTTATACATAATATGGGATTCCAGCTGATAAAAACCTCAAAAATTGGAATCCACAAAATTAGAATACTTTGAAGAAATCACCATTTGCTCGTCAGTATTTGCAGAACAAACAAAGGAATTAGGATCAAATTAATCAAAATATGGTACCTTCATAATGATCTGTCAATCTTCAATACTTGGTTGGGAATCCCTTTGCATTAATCACTGCCTCGATGAAACGTGGCATTGAAGTAATCAGCCTGTGGCATTGCTTGGGAGTTACAGAAGCTCAGATCTTCTTTGTTGTTGGCTCTGGTGCCCCTCATTTCCACATGAGAAAACTTCATAGATTCTCAATGAGGTTTAGGTCCAACGAATTTGCTAACCAGTTAAGCACTGGCATGGACATCAAAGCCAGGTTTTGGTTCTTCTGGCGGTATGGGCAATGGCCAGGTCCTGCTGGAAGATGAAATCTGCATCTCCATACAGATCCTCAGTAGAAGGAATCATGAAGTCCCCAAAAAGAATTGTGGTTTTACCAACACCTTCACTAGACATTGCAAATCATGACTGACTGTGGATATTTCATACTGGACCTCAAGCAGCTTGGATTATGTTCCTCATCTGCCTTCCTCCAAACTCTTGAACCTTGATTACTGAATGAAAGGCACACTTTAATTTCATTAGAAAAGAGGACCTTAAACCTTCTCCTTGGCCCAGTTGAGACACTTCTTATGTTTGCTCAGGTTTAGAAGTGGCTTAACCCGAGGAACACGGCAGTTGGAGCTCATCTCATGGATTAATGTGGTGTTTTTTTTTAAGCTGTGACTCCAGGCTTATGCCACTCTTTCCGGATCTCTGCCAAATTCTTAAATCTGCTCTGTTTGATAATCTGCTGGAGCCCACGGTCATCTCTTTTGCTGGTGCATCTTCTCCTGCCACAGTTTGCCCTTCCACTAGACTTTCCATTGTTATGCTTGGATACAGCGCTCTGTGAAAAGCCAGCCTCCTTAGCTATAAGTAAGCTACTTTTGTGGCTTACCCATCCTATGGAGGGTATCAATGATGGTCTTCTGGCCAGTTGTCATGTCTAAAATCTTCCCCATATTGAAGCGAACTGAGACAATTTAACCAAACTGAAGCAATTAAATGACACCTGGGAAAACCTGTGCAGGTGCTTTGAGTTTAGTAGATGATTATTGTGTGACACTCAGTTTAAAACATTCAAGGCCTGCAAAATGTGGGCAGATTTCTTCAAAGGATTCTAATTTAATAAAATAAAAACTTTAAATTGTTTCAGTTGTGGGCCCTGAATCTCCAATCTATGGAAGTTTGACTTTTTGAATGGAATTATGAAAACTAAACAACTTTTCTATGCTATTCTATTTTTTTGGCTGTATAATGACAAGTCATTTCTATTTTCCAGGGAGGACATCTTTAAGCCAGTTTACCCGTACTGTTACTGAAGGTTGTGTGCGTGGAAGACATAAATACATTTATATTACCTCAATCTGGCTTTCCATCAAGCAGAAAAAGCAGAACAGTATTTAAAAGAAGAAAGCCAATACAATACAGCATCCATTTGTTGTGTCCATCATTATAGTATTTTTCCTATTTGCATTGATTGGCTGCAGAAAATTAATGTGGTTAGTGAGTGGAAAATGTTTGGAATAAAATTATTTAGAGAAAGATTGTAAAGCCTTCATGAGCATATGATTGCAAGAAAGGACTGCAGGGAGTAGGACAAAAACACAAGGCAAAGTAAATTAGGGTAAAATGCTCCAGGACAGAAAGAGAAATGTGAAATAAGGAAAGCAGACAGTGGAACGATTAGGAAGAAGCAAAAACTAAGTTAAGTTTTAGAACATGTAGATCTCGAGGCAGGTTAAGAATAGCCTTGGCTCCTAGCCATGTTGTTCCCGGTCATTGAGAGGTCATGCCGGCCATATCCATTAGCAAGTAAACACAAGGTAGTCTCTTAAACGGCCTCGCTCCTCCCCTTGCAGCCACTACAGAGTGATGATGGCCTTGTCTAAGAGAAAGGCTAATCCATTGGTCTGATTTGTAGCAAATGGGGCAATTTCAATACCTGTCTGTGGCTTGATACACGAGGCCCTCATTTGATAAAAGGCCAATTTGCCAAGAGGCCAACAGGGGTAAAGTTCCAGAAGGTGCCTTTATTTTGTCTTCTACACTATTTACAGTGCAACAAGTTTTAAGGGGACAAATTCAGCATTGTTAAGTGTGAGAAGAAAAAAAATTGCAACCATGTCTATTTTTCTTTCTTAATATTTTAATAATGTATTTATTAAGATTGAGGTCAGGTTTTTGTCTGCTTTATCTATGCCTAAATTAGTTTTGATGTGTAATTATGAAATTCATCCTGTTGGTGAACTCAATTTTGTCCTAGTTTCAACCATCTGACACAAATTGTCAAAAATATATATATATATATATTTTTTTTGCATCTTCATGAACCACCTTTGTTCCTCCAAGGTTCCAGTCTGCTATAAACTAAACTGCTGAACAACCAGTGCAAATATTCCCAATGAAGGGAATTTAACATCAACATGAACTAAGAGGGTGCTTAAGAAGTAGGAAGCACCAGCACCACGTAACCTACATTTTCAAACTTGAACACAATTCATAGATATCTATATTTTAAAGCTAAATGCCTTCTGAAGAAGAGCTTAATGGTTAAACGAAACAAAGATTGAACTGTTTAGAGCAAGAACTATGTTCTCTTTTTTAACGTGTCCCGTCTGGCTGTGTAGCATTATGAATTGCTGTCCTAATGCCAAAGAGAGCCCAATACATTTACTTTCACAAGTGGACCATTACTGCATTCGCTATAGTGCTCTGCTTGATATATATGCAAAGAAAAAAATATTGGATATTATTTTAGGACTATTTTAAGTTCAGTGGAAACAGAAATAGAAAGGTAAAAGAGAAAGAAAGGAAGAAAAAAAGATGAGCCAAAATGTTGAAAGGGAGAAAAGAAAAAGGACAGAAATAGACAATCCTAGATTGTTCAAGATAATCCGGCGAGTCTGCTTCTACACTTGCAGAAAGAGATATAAAACACAGCCAAATTAATCAAAAATGTTGATTACAGGCACAAACAACCCACGCCATTGATAACGTCACTGAAAAATACACAGTATTGTTTAATACAAGATGCATTTAGTGACAGCCAAAGATAATTATAGGGTTTAACTATAAAGAAGTGCATCTGTAAGCACCTGGATCCAAGCACCTGTTTGTGAGAGAATGCTTGTATATTTAAGGTTTATCCATAAGTAAAATGCTCAACAGTGGTTGAGGAGCCAAAGACCCGCCCCCTAGATCACCGAGGCAGACACCGGGGAAACCAGAACCCCAAGAAAGAGAAATAAGAAATATGTTCTCACATCTCGTCACTCATAAAACTCTGACTTTGGATTTTTCAATAGTTCCATTTCATTTTGTTGTTTTTTTCTTTTCTTTTCACTGTATGCCTTAATAAATAGTTTTAGTGGTGAAGGAAGCTGGCCAGACGAAGTGTGCATGTATGCTTTTAAACATTTGGTTTCCATGTGGCATCATACTGGTCTCTAATTGGTTACCTACCACTGGTCACACCACTAGCCTCTTAGATGTGCAGGTGTGTATGTCACTCTTTGTCAGAGAGAGAGAGAGGCAAATGAGAAAGTGAGATGACAACAACGACAAGACAGGAGAGAATGATGGAAGCGAAATAAAATTTGGTCTTTTATTTACAAAAGAATGATTTTATGAGGCTTTCACTGGAGGATAAAAGCTGATAAAGGAATCTGGACCGGATCAACCAGATTCAGGCAAGTGACCATGGATGGACACCTGTGCTGTGCCAAACAGAGATGACTAGCTGGGTCTGACATTAGAGATGCTTTTTATTGCTTTTCTTGTTGCCTGTTTCAAGTGTTGGCACTGATGTTTTGTGGACGACATTGGGGTTCAGAGACCTTAATCAATCAATCCTTAAAAAAAAAATGCAAACACATCGTGCCACATGTTCTCTTTGCCAAGCTCCAGAAGAAGAACACAGACTCGGTCCGCATCAAATGGAGCATCCAGCAGGTCAAACCAAACATTAGATAATAAGTATTCCTTGTAATGATTGAAGCTGGTGAACCCCATGTTCAGCAGGACACAGAGTTACGATTTAAAAGGTTTATTGTGAGGGATGAATCGTGGCAGGTGAGGTAGACAAGCAGAAACCGACATGAACAAATGAGTTATAGCAGATGGTGCAGGCAGGGAGGCAGGAGCAGGAGAACAGAAGATGCAGGTAGAGAACAGACCAGAACAGGTGATGTGGACTGGGGCACCACCAGAACAGGCAGAGCAAGCGGCTGGAACTCACGGGGAAAACAGGCAGAACTGCAGTATGCAGACACCAGCGACTTTTAACTGAGGAGTCCAGCTGGCTGAGCACACAGGATCTGGTAGAGGCAGGGCACATCACAAAGGACAAGATGAGATCAGATGGGAAGAGAGACATTCTGGCAGGGATGAGTTGGCTGACGCAGGTATAAGTAGACAGGTGCACAGGTGAGCTGAGCTGACTAATTAGTGGCAGCAGGTGGTGTTGATGTGAGCTAATTGACAGGTGAGTGAACTGATTGGACAGTGGCTGAGAGGTGACAGGCTGACAGGAAAAGTCCAAAACCAAAGCCTAAATCATGACAATTGCTGTTAGTAACATGATCATCACTTCTTTCCGCCTTATCTCTTTTTCCATGCAGGGTTGCTGGTGCCTATCTCTAACATCATTGGGCAAGAAGCAGGCTTCACCCAGGACAGCTTGCCAATCCATCACAGGGAGACGCAGGACATACAACCACACACACACACACACACACACACACACACACACACACACACACACACACACACACACTAACAGTCCTGTTTTCAGACTGTGAGAAGAAGCTGGATTACATGCAAACTCCATGCAGAAAGAGCCAAGACTGGGATTTGAACCCATGACCTTCTTCGTCATCGTCCATGTTTGGAGGTTGTAATATTTGTAAGGAAAGAAATGTGTTAAACTGACATTTTAATTATATCATTGTCATGTTGCACCACTATTCTTTTTTTTATTTTTTATGATGAGGAGTTATTTAAGAATCAAACCACAACTGAAATAGTCAACATAGCAAGAAATTTTGGGGGAATATTTATTTCCAAAATCATCCAGCAACAGAGGGTAAAAATTTCAACAAAATTAATTTGATTGCTAATATATTGCTCTATATAGTTTTGTGTTCTTCTCTCTGTAGGTCTGCAACAGCGTTATGGGTGAACACCAGGGTGTGTTTTTCCTTCTCAGGCCATCTTGTCTGTGTAACATTGTTGCAGGGGGAAAAGTTTGAGGAACATCACAGTCATTTCCTGAAGATGCACTGCACAGCACCTTAAAGGTCGACCCGATGCTGAATGGAAGCAAGCTGAAAACAGAACTTGGTCTACTTTACAGCAAAGACCTTCAGAGCCTGTTGTGTTGCTGCGGGTCTATTCCACTTGTTCATGCAGAACAATCTGTAAGAGCTCTTTTCATCATCGCCACACCCAAGACCACAGCAGAAGCTGAGAGGTGTTTCTCAAACAAGAAAAAAGTTAAAACCTTTTTTCAGTACTATCGTGAGCCAAGATAGGCTGAATACACTGGCCATGCTCTCCATGGAAAAGAGACATGTTTGTAAAAAACAACAACAACAAAAAAAAACTGATTTCAATCAGAAAGTCATTGAAAAATGTGCTGGCATGAAGTGGAGGAGAGCAAAATGGTTTAGTGTTGTGTTGTAATTGCTAACTTTTAGTGTAGCCCATCACCAATCTCATTATCACGTCACTGGGGTAACTGTTTAAGCAAATATGATTAGAAATGCTCACTGGAGTCTATTTGAAAAGTCTTCTTTTTTTTTTTTTTGCAAAATAAATTACTTCTGTTCATCAAAGCAACAATCTTTACTAACCTACATTTGAGTTTATAGCATTAACACAAAATATATGGCATTGAACTTTTAGAAAATAGAATTTTTGCTCAAAAGACTTTTTCAATATATTTCATTATTATTTTATTGGAGCCACATCTTTTCACATGTGTCTGGGGGATCTCATTTTTCTTTCTCCTCTTCATTCCACCACTGCACAGCCAGTACCTATTACCCGCTTTCACTACATATCATTTCAGGTCCTAACTGTTCTCTTCCTGTTTAATTTTTAAGTGATTAAGAAATATTGGAGTGGGAATTTAAAGTTAATAGAGTCAGGTGTGTTGTAGCAGAGATGCATCTAAAAGTTGCAGAAAACCGGCCATTTAAATATTAGTCCCAGTCTATGCTGTGGAACTAATCTCTGTGCAGGCATTTTACTTTCTGAAACTGGATTACCTACCTCTCACTTTCACCTGTCTATGTTACATTTTTAAAGAGCATATTGGGCATAAAATCATATTTTAATGCAACAACAACCTACACATCTTAAAAGAATTAACAAAAAATAATTCACCATTTACTGTTTCTAAAAAAAAAAAAAAAATTTCATTTTGACCAAACTTGTTTGACACAATGAGGCCATCATAAACTGCCATGATTGATTTCATCTAGAACCTCACAGCATGACTGTGAATTTTTTAACCAGAAAACAGCTTTCTTAACATTAAAGGGCTTTCTAACAGGAATATGTCGGCAGGATGCACACACAGATGTTTACTGGCAATTCAGAAAAGATCCTGCAACGCAGAAAATGGGTGAGATTGATGAAAAGTAAAATATGAAGATCGTCGATTCCTCGCCTTCCACCAAAAACAGTCTTTTTCAAAACGCTTTCTTCCCTTGAAATATGAAACAGTTACAACACCTCAGGGCTGAGGGAGGAGGATTTGATCGAGTTTATACCACGGCGATAACACATGGGGCTTGCTGTACACCCAAACCACTCAGGTGTAAGTTGTTGAGAAAGCGTAAGATTTTTCATGTTTTACTGAGGTTATTATTTTCGTATATTCCATCAATACAAAGCTTCAGCAGATTACCATGGTCTGCTTTATACTATTAAACTTTTTTTTTTTAATTCTCTAAATGTTCCTTCTGGATGTTTACCTCCAACAGTTAGCTCCAGCAGAGACTTGTTTTTCCTGTGTCTGAGACAAATAAATGGCAAGTCCTTGGAATAAGATTTTGACAACTACATTATTGTAGTGCAGCAAAACCCTAACCAGTAAAGCTCAGCTCGATGGTGTGTAGAAACATGTTTCTTTTCACTGCTGCTGTGTTGTTGTTGTTGTTTTTTACAAAACCATTGCAGTGCTCCCCAATATAAAGTGATCTGGTAACAGAGCTGCTTGGAGAAAAGGAGCTAATACTCATTTATCAAGACTAGAGCAGAATTTACAACTACTACCTAAATGGTGCCAACATCTTTTTTTTAAATAACAATTTTTGTCAGAAGCTACCCTGCATTAAGGTGAAATAGAGGCAAACTTAGAGCACTCATAAATCCCTCGATGGTACCCTGGTTGGTTAATCTTAATCTTTATTTTATGAATTAAAATGTAACTGGATATATATGCTATCAATACTTTCATCTTGGGTGGCCATAGTGATGTCTAGGGTTCACCATTCCAAACATTGTGATAATAATGTTGTATGTGATAATAAAATTAGCTTGAAAATCATATATTTCAACTTTTGAATTGTCTTTTTTTTTTGTAAGTATTTTCAGGCCTGATGAGTAAATTAAGTTAGTTCAAATTGTCATCCTCTTGGCAGACTTATGTTTAATTTTTTTTCTGATATATTTCTTCTGATTAGAAGTAATATCACTGTTTTGGAACAGCTCAGCCTGAATCTGTGGGGAGACCTAAAGATCAGTGTGATGGCAAACTTGGAGCTTGTCACCAAAGATCAAAGCATCAATGTATCAACGGAAATTTAACAAAAAGCGGCTCAGCCATTAAGAGGTATCGCTTGCCAATAGATACTTTTTTTTCTTTTTTTCAAAATTCATTCCCATTTTAGATTGTTTTGTTATTTTTTGAGAGATGCCTGTCTAATTCTCTGTCAGAAACAAACTTACTGGTCGAATGAAAATAGTCTAAAATTTAAATCTGCCAGATGTATTATTAATTTTTGGCCTAACTGTAGTTATTATTATAATGTAACTGTTAGTGTGTATACCTTATTTGGAGAACCATAAGGCCCGAATAACTGTTGCTTAATTAAGGATAGAGTAGAGATTTTAGCTTTTGTGGTTTAGTAAAAATCTCAAACTTAACAACAACTTCAGAATAGACCAAATACAATTCTTTAGGTACTCTTAAAGAATGAAAGTGAAAATCATATAGATATATTTAATATTTGATGGGGGAAATGGGGAATTTTTGTCAGGAATTCACAGCTTGAGATGATTTCAAACACAGACATATTGTTACAAGATACAAAACTCGATTACAACAACTATTGTTCCGATTGCACCAGCTGTGTTCATCACAGACAGGTTGTGGGGTAATACATCAAAACCTTGTTTCACAGAGAGAGATTGTAAATGATTTTCCCCCGCGCAAACTCTTACTTCAGACATTACCAAATGTGTACTCCGAAACTTCAATGGTGCGTACACTTCTTTACTAGCAACTGATCTTTACTTTTTAGTGCATGTAGAGAAATATGCCCAAAAAAAGCATCAAATAGACTAAAAATCCTTCGAGAATAGTGATTTCCCACTCATGCAAATGCCTATTGAACTCTGCAGCAAGCACAGAATTATCTTCATGATTAACATAGATCTGCTCTGAAACACTTGATGCATGGAGACGAGGCAAGGAAATGTCTCCGTTTAAAATCAATGCCATTTGTTCACCCCCAAATCAAGAGCATTTTTTCCCCCCTCTACAAAACGAGGCGTGATGTGACATAATCATACCTTTCCCCAGAAGTTGATTAATATTTTATAGATCAACTCTCCTTCAGGAGGATATTAAGCAAGATTTAAGTCCAGCACCTCTTGCAACACATTTGCATGCATGAACTATTCCTGTTAGATTCTCCATCATCCAGCTTGATCTTGTTTTTAAACCCTGTGATCTTATTAATCAATTCTGTTTTCTTGCACTTTGTGCATCCATGTAAGTGCATAAACAGGAGTGCTGATGATCATTAAAAACGCACAAACAGCTGCCGCCAGCAGAGAGGACAATCAGAAAAGCAGCTATTGCTGGCCCCAGTGTCGATTATTTCCTGTGAAAATGTTCAATGATAGGGCAATTGGTTTGTATAAGCAAAGCAGTTCGTATTGCCCTGCTTTTGAATGTATTTACAGTGCCAGTTTTAAAGGTCAACAGGCAATAAAAAAAACACATCAGAGGTCTGTTTTCCATAAAAGCATATTTATCTAATTTTAAGAGGTGCTGTGTGTTATTTTGTCTATAATTCATTTTAGATTGAAAGGTCAAGCTCATTTAAAGACCTGAAGAGGCACATTTATGAGTCCCGCCAGAGGGAAAATGAATGAATTGTAATTGAATTAATAAGAGCTTTTATGTTTCTTTGAAATGTATCAAACTTATTTTTGAGGACGTTTTGTGTATACTGCCAAATCATCCCACAGGTGTGGATTTGTCATCTACGCAAAGACAAAAATTGTATTTTATTTACAAGCGTTTATTAATCGCTCCAACCAGCCCACTAATTTCCGGGGAGAGTGGTTGGGCTCGAACGTATTTGTGAAGGATGAGCAAATTTAAATCAAAGCAGGATGTAATCAGCCACGCGGGGTTTTGAGCTACCCGCGGGGGATTTAACACTCCATTATTTAGAGCAGGACACATCAATGTGAAAATAACACGCAATGGCTGAAGATGCGCCAAGCTATAACCAGTTTTACACAAACACAAATCAGTAGATCTGTGATCTCAGTGAAACAACAGGGTTGCATTTATTCAGGTTCTAATTCTGTTTTGGGATGCTCCACTGTGTGTGTGCCACTTTTACCTAAAACCTCTATTTTTATTGCAAATAAAACGGTGTCTTGCAAGAGATGTCAAATCCCTTGAAGTAGAAATTTTAAACAATTTTATAAGGATTTTGTGTGAATTAATAAAACAGTCTGTAATTGTGCAGACAGGGTTTTATTCATTTTAACTTGTTTTTTTTTTTACAAATAGACATCTCAGTATCAGCTCCCTTAAGTCAATACTTTTTGAAATTTGTCTCACCCAACCTTGCATCCGAAGATGCATCAGAATGTCGTTCTATTTAACTCCACCCTTACATCTTCTCAACGACCATGGCATAAAGCTGCCACCACTATGTTTCACAGTGGGGAAGGTGCGTTAAGACTGATATTCAGAGTTTGGTTTCTGCAACTCATGGCATTTAGAGTATAGTTCAAAATTCATGTCAATTTTGAAATCGCTTAAGCACCCTTTTTCAAACCTGGCTGTGGACCTCTTGGCTGGTTCCCCTGACTAAGACAATGAAAAATAACCCTGTATTATTTTTCTTCCCCCACACAACTACATACTGGGCTTATCTATCATATAAAATCCCACTAAAATACATTTAAATTACTTTTAATGTTACAAAATGTGAACATGGTCAATAAGTGTAAATGTATCTTATAAGGTGGTGTATATGGAAGATCCTACCAGCCACTGATCCTGTTAGCCCTCAGAGAGTAATGAGATTGTTTTTTCCTATAAGATTCTAATAGCCAATTTAACTCATAACTGTTACAGATTATTCTAAGGTTCTACATTTTAAGACTTCCATACAAATGTGCGTCTTCAGGGGTAGGAATCTCTATATTCTGCGGGCTGCAAATCTGCCGGAGTTGCTCCCCCGGTGAGCTTACAGCATGCTGCAGAGCGAAAGTGATGTTCTTATCTCACACATTTACTTTCAGGGAATCACTTCTGGTTGCAGTTGGCTGCTCTCTGGTGTGTTTGTCTTGCAGGATTGTTCAGAAAAGTTGCTCACTCAGCAACCTCCTGTGGATACACAAACAGATAAATGAGAAAAATGTCATAGCATTCAAATAGCTCAAAGTTTCACCGTGTAATGTCAGATCCATGCGTACGACTGAGAACAGAGATGCACCCCGTTTAAAATGTGGGCCACATTGCCACCTATTGGAAGGCAACAACATGTGGTGTGTGTTTACAGATAGAAATCTTCAGGGCAGAATGGCAACATTGATAAAGTTACCTCCAGTCAGTTGAATGACTATGAATGTTGAAAATAAAAAAAAAATCTATTGATTTTGTGTCTATCAATGTATTTATTATTGATGTCAAAGTTTTTAAAAAATAAGGTTATTGCCCTTGTTGATGAAGTGGGTTGTAGTAAATTCAGCTAGAGCAAGAAATTGCAATCCTGAAATTCAGTTTTTAATCTAATTTCTGACTTAAAATTTCTCATATCTTTTTTTACTGAAATATTTTACTTCAAAGTGAAATTTGCAGTAAAAGTGCAATGGTAAAATTAAACCAAAATCTTCTACTAAATAAAAGTGATAAAAGCGGAAGTTTTTTTTTTCTTTTTTTTTTTTTTTTGGAAACAGATTGTAGTCTCATGTCAAACAAATTGCTTGTTAAAATTGCTCTATTAAAACAAAAGAACTGCAATGTTGGGCTTTTTTCCTGGAATAGAACATCTACAGTAAGACACTACGTACACCTGTGAACCAGAACAATAAATAATATAGGAAAGATGGTGTTGTAAAAGAGGTGGTGTGTTCTAAGATGTTTTGACTGTATCTTTAAAGTTGAGCTGCTCACCTTTCTGTTTTGAAACATCTAAGGTATTAAAGCTGCAACACTAATTAAATGGTCAGATACATGATATACATTTAACACATCGATGTGGAGATAAAGATTTTTATTAAAGTTTGTGTTTAAAAAAACATCTACATTTTAACAGAAATTACTGATTTATAAATTCAACAAATATTTTTAAGCATTAAAATTCAGGCTTTTTTGTTTAGTTTAGTTTCATACAACTCCAGTCAGACGTTTGCATATACTCATCATGCACATGAATGTCAATTTATCTTATATCTGTTCTTTTGCCAGGGTAAATTGGTTATACTGCAAATAACTTCAACAACCAAAACAAAAAAGAATAAATAAAAAAATAGGTGCAGAACTTTAATTTTAATATAGATTCTTTTCATCCACACAGGGTCCATGTTATTAATACAGGCTTGAAAATATGCATACACTCCCACAAAAAATTGGTCAAATGTTGCATTGCAAGTTGCACATTTAGTACAACGATGATGTTAAAAGGTTTAATGGCCACAGAAAATCACAATTGAGCTATCTATTCACACAAGATATATGTTTAAATGCATCATTGAGGCTTTAAACCTTGAAACTTGCAACAACTGCCAGACATAATGGTGGCAGCATCAGGCTATGGGGTTTATTTTACTTCTCAAATTCAAATTCAAAAATACTTTATATATCCCAAAGTGAAAAATAAATGCATCATGGTACTAATGCATTGCACAGAGTAGATGGTGTAATAAAGAATGGGGAATACCTCTTATATTCTTATAGTTCAACATCAATCAACAGGTAGATGGTTGGAACATAAACACAACAAGGTATACCAACAGGACAATGATGCCTAGCCTTCATCAGAACTGCTTTTGGAAAGGATGAAGCTGCCATCCAATGACTCTAACCCCAACTTTTTCTGAAAGTGTCCATTATGTGTGCATTGGATCCTGTATGCAGAATTATGACCCCTGTTTGGATTCCAAAAAAACTAAAACCTTAAGCGCTTTGCTTACAAACATTGCAGTTGTATATTGTATCGTCACTCCACTCTGGAAATAATTGGTTGAAATAAATAATTAAATAATATATGTATCCCTTGCAGGTTCCTAAAAGTGGATAGCAAATTTTTTGGGAATCACTTTGCTTTTCCCAGAAAAAACCAACAAACTAAACAAACAAAGAATAAAAAATAGATCGAGGCAAGCTCATAATTTATGTATCTCTAAAGATTTTGTTCTATTAATAACTCTACTTAATTTTAAAAAAAGAAGGTATATGAGGTTTGATAACCCCGATAAGGATGGAGAAAGAAAATACCAGCGCTGTGAATGGTTCGACCCTTTCCGAACAGTTACGTTCTCAAGAGGGTGAGCAATTTCACCTACTCTCACTGCTGCAGTAGTAATAACCTTTTTGCTAATTGCTTCATTACCATGACAGTGAATTCCAGCGACACAGGATTTTGCTGCACCTTAGAGGCCTCAGTTACTGCTGATTTTTTTTCTCACACTACAATAATGTGAACTGTTCAGCAAGCATTTGTCATTGGATTGAAAAGGTTAGAGATATCTAACAAATATGCCTCTTACTAATTACTTACTAGTTTGTGCCTTTAAAAGGGCCAGACGATAGTTGTCTGTTTTTATCCAGAAGGGATGTATGTTCCTATACTTATGAGACCAGAATGTGGTTGATCAGTGACATATGGGTGTGTACAGAAATTAGACTAACATTTACCGGCATCTTTAAACAAAGTCCCCTTTGGAAGAATGCAGAAATTTAGAGTTATGAATCAAAATAGAAAGCCCATTTGTCTGGCTTATGACCATTCCTTTTCTGCGCTTTCTTAATCCTTGTAGGGTTTAGGATAAATTCAACTCACTAGTGAGGATTTGTGATCATATAAACCTGTAAAATGACCAAAGCGCTTTCCACATAAATCCTTGCCATTGACTGAGCAACCTGTAGCGCTGTCCATGGTGCTGAGGTAACATTGAGCTGCGCTTCTATTTTCTCAGTTCACCCTCCTACCCCATACATTGTTGTCAAATTTTTAGACAAATAAAATTCCTAAAGTTGTGGCATGAATGTTAATTTGCCCTTCTAAGTAAATATTTTGTTAAAATGCCTTTCTGTGCAATTGCAGCCACAAGTTTTACTAGAAGAATGTCTTCTCTGCAACATTTCATGTTTTAAGCCAAAACTCTTAACTGTATTCGTCTGAGTACATTATTCTTATTCTTAGCTGACTTGTGTTAAACTGCAAATGGGATTTCTTTTAGCTGTCTTTCAACGTCTTTCTTATT
Organism: Fundulus heteroclitus; assembly: GCF_011125445.2. Classification (NCBI taxonomy): domain Eukaryota; kingdom Metazoa; phylum Chordata; class Actinopteri; order Cyprinodontiformes; family Fundulidae; genus Fundulus; species Fundulus heteroclitus. The sequence continues at coordinate 1,736,965 of NC_046368.1, forward strand.
TTCATTCTTAAACGTCAGTTTTGTGAAATTCTCCTGTTAACATACACACCCACCAGAGCTGTGGATCTTTCCCAGGTTAGGACAGCCATGACTTAGGTAGGGCTCATTGTGTCATACTGTTTCCCATTTGAATGATGGAATGAGTCAAGTCAACACAATGCAGGCGACTGTCCACTGTGGCTCCACACTCTTACACGAGGAGTGAATGCTGCAAGTCAATGATTTGATGTAACTTACTGTATTTCCTTAAATAGAAAACTTTAAACTAATCTGTCTGTATGATTTGATAGAACAGACTCTGTAAAGTGCCTTGAGATGACGTATTGTGACGTAGTGCTACATCAACAAAATTGAATTGAGATCGAATTGTATTGAACAGTGCTCCATGAGATTTTATGTCCCAACCCTGATTTACACTTCTCCACAAATATCCCTGATCTGTCTGCTGTAGCCCTTGGTCTTGATGGTGCTGTTGTTTGTTTGTTGATATTCTATAACAAACATCTGAGATCTTCACATCACAATTGTACTTACACATAGATTAGATGACGTGTAGATTTGCTCCATTTCCAGATATGTGATTTCTGAAAGGTTATTTGTTGTATTGGATTTTATTTAGGGATCAAAAGGTACCCCACATCCCATTATAGCTTTTGTTGTGTCATTTTCCTTCTACTTTATAACTGCCTTACTTTCTGTTGGTCTGTCAAATGCCATTTAAATAAATCACTGAAGTTTGTGGTTGTAAAGTTACACAATGTTAAGGTTCAGGGAGTATGAATACTTTTACAAGGCTCTGTACGAGATTAAACATGCAATATGTGATCGCCATGCTTTTTTTTTTTTTTTTTTTTTTGCACTTTGGATGAAACTAGAGTATCTAAAAGTTAACTCACAACACCAGAGAATAGGCAGACTCCACACAGAAATGCCAACCACAATTCAAAGTGGGAACCTTTTTGAACACAGGTTGTTTTGCAGCAGGTCAGTAATATTTTAGATTTAATAAGAGTATCCCTGCAAGGCTGATTCTTTTAGAAGAAATGATGAGAGGTACACAACTCTGTGAAGACTGCCTGGACTCTGAGCTTTGAGAATTTTCAGGAACCATATTGCCATCTGTGTGGAGAAGCACTTAAATCAACATGTGCTGGTCCATCTGGACTATTTTCTTAAGCAGACATGCCTACGGCTCAACTTGTAGTTGGCTGAAATCCCTTTTAACATTCAAAGATGCAGCGCTACCTGCGGAGTTCAGAGAGACTGAGCATCAGGGGGAAAAAAATCTTCAGATGTTTTTTAACTAGCAAGGTGAAAAAGAGTCCAGAGTCGAGTAAAGACCGGGACCAAAAACAGATGAATATCCATAATCAAAGCACAGAAGAGCTCCTGACCAAAATGTTGAAAGTGCTTGTGTGTCCTTTTTGCGGGTGGCTTCTCAATCTGAAATGATTCATCATCAAAAAAAATGAGACATGAAAGAAAACTATTTCATTAGATTCAATAACTTTAATTTTTTTTTCTTAAAACGTTGTGACATTTAATCTAATGATTGGTCTTAGGCTTCTACGAGTATACCCAGTCACAGCTTAAGTTGTGAGCACTTCAAAAGACCTGCTACAGAGGTCTCAAAGTACATCATCCACTAAATAGAAGTGGTCTCATTCACTTTGTATCTATTGCATTCTTCATTGCAGTTTTCCCCTCAGACATCTCTAATCAATGCTACATATTACCCTCTATTAGCCACTGGCCTGGGCTCTCCATCTCTCTCCAGTTGGCTTTGCTGCAGTGCTGGATCATTCGCACAGACAAAAATGCATGCAGGATTTTTTTTTATATTAATATGCTGCATCATAGGCTAATGATACAGCTTTTAATAGCATCATTAGTTCACACAAATGAGCCCAGCATACATATACAGTAAGTATACCTCCTGTCTCATGTGAGGCGTAGGAGTATTACTCAAAGCTAAGGCCACAGTTCCCAAAAGCCCCATTACATTCGGTTATAAATTAAACGGTGCAGCATTTGCCTCCCCTGGAGCCAGACCTTCTGTGTTTGTCTTTCTTTACTCGTTCCTTGTAAAAGATAAATGTGATGACAAGGGACTTTTTAATCTGCACTTTGCTTACAGCATCATCTGATGTGACAATTTGTTAAAGCTTCTTTCTCTGCACATCTCACGGCTTGATGCAAATAAACAGTCGAGTGCCAAACACACAAAAGAGGAATACAAACAAAAACAGGTTCTAAAACCCAGCTTCAAGACACAAAAATAATGTCAAAGGAGACAAAAGAGAGTTTAAAATGTGACCAGACTTATAATGCAAGATGTCATAAAGCCTTCAAAATTCTTGCTTGGATATGCATGTGCATTGGGGAGGCCTCAATTAGAATTTTGTAGGATAAAGTTAACAGTTTTGTTGGGAGATCCAGTGATTATTTAACCATCATGTTTTAGTCAGAAACAGAACTGATATCAAACGATGACCATGACAGAAGACAGAGGCAACCGGCATGGAAGCAGTAGGCGGACAAAGAATCCAGCAACTATAAAATCGGTGATCTTAAACCCGGATTCACACTGACTACGTTCCTTGTGCACTCCGTCCTTTCATTTCAAAATGTGCCGCACAGCATTCCAAACTGGATCCGTTCATGCATCCAGGCAGCCCTGCTACCCCTCCCTCTTTTATTTTGAAATAATACCAGATCCGCTTTACACTTTGTGGGTCTGACTTCCTGTCTGGCTCATCTGGATTTTAGAAATTGACGCATTCTGCTTTGTCACCCGTCACAAATAGACTCAATTCATATTTCGATGGACAACGGAGGTTTCTCCATTAAATGCAGCACAACGAAGCCTGTGGGAAATACCCTATGGACTAGAATGTATTTTATTTGTGATGTACGGAAAATACACGGATGAAGGAGTATAAGTGAAAGAGGGGTGAGAAGGAGGTGACACTGATGAGTTGCATTAACATAATTGGCAGGCACAGATGAGTTGAATGAGCTCGATTCTAATGAGCACGAATGTGCTCATTAATACTAGAACACAAATGGAATAAACAAATGGAATAAACTACTGTAATAAGGAAACATATAATAAAAAGCCCGGAAAATGTCGAAACAAAAGAACAAGGAAATCATCAAAAAATGCACACAAGAAAACCAAACTCCAAACCCCTCATCATTGTGACAAAAACACTGAAATCAAGAGTAAGTTGGATGTTTTTTACCAGCCTAGACTTCAAGCTCTAACACAGCTGCCCCACGTTTAGAACACAGTGATAGCTTCATCAATAAATGCACTTCTGTTTGTAAACCCATACAATATAGATAAATATAATGCCTTTGCCTTGCATTTCCTCTATTTTAATAGCAGCTAACATGGTCATTGGACACAGCAGTTTACATGGTTCAAATCCAAGTTCTGGCTTCAGAGGTAAATGAAAAGCAGCAAAAGAAGTCACCGAACCGGTTTTACTGGTGTCTACTTTCTACAGAGGATTCTGATTCCACTAATCAGATCCCCAGCATTTCTAAGATTGTCAATATCTGTTCCTGCTTCTCAGATTATTCTATTGTACAGCCTGTTCTTCGTGTTGTTGCCATCCAGGTTGTTCACCGTAGGGTTGATCCTTTGTGTCTCCAGCCAAGTACGTTTTTTTTACCTACTAAATCACCACAAACATCAGACTGCTGTCCTGTTTTCTGCGCCTGGGTCCAAGTCCACCACAGCAAACTGTGATAGTCGCAGAAAAGCTCCGGCTGATCTAATCATGTTGCACCTCTTAATTTTATAGTGTGCTTTTGACCATAAAATACAATTCTTACAATTGAACAGTTTTTGCATTGGTTTTGAAAAAAAGTACAAAAATTAAAAATGCAAACAGCAAAACGTGCACTGGTCACTGAAAAGGGATTTTATACTAAATAAATACACCAAAAGTGTCATCTACTAAAGGTAAGATATTAACTGCTTATAACATTTTAATAGAACATAATCTTTTCTAAGAAAACTGAACTATCTCATTAAAGTGAGCTTTCTATCCCTCTTTCAGTGGCTGTTTGATACTGAAAGGCAAGACAAGACCCAGAGCTAGTATAGAGAGCCACAGTATTGACTCGATTTAAATTGTCAGCTCGGACAAACATCTGCACACCAAGGTAGCGGTCGTGAAGCGTGAACAAAACAGCCAATCATCCAGCGCGAGCTAAATTCCTTGTTCCACCTGAACAAACATCACATATGAAGATCAAGCAGAGGGATTTATACAAATCCAATTTTTTGTTCCTCAGACGCCAACTGCTGAAGTCCGTGGGGATGTGAGACTGAAGTGGAGATGACGGCAAGATAACTCCATGTACCAGAAAATACCTCCCTTAGAAGCATATTGATTCAAATCTTCACCCCATCAGACCTTAATGTGGAGACTTTGCAGTGTTCTTCTGATGTCCAATGACAGACCATTTGAGCTAATTATAGAAACATTGGTAGGTCAAATTGAATATTTGTGGGTATTTTAATGATAGCCCTTTGAGCATACACACTAAGTATAAGGAGAGATTGTTTTGATTTAGCAAATGTTTAAATGTTTAATTCTAAATCATCCGCCAGAGTCACATATATTAGTAAGGACATGGCCAAGGGGAGATTAACTGAAGTGCTGCCAAATATCAAGGGAAAACACAACTCTCTGTTTTAAAACCATTAAAATGTATTCCCAAGTTCAGGCTGGTCAGTTGATTGGACAGCTGCAATCTTTACGATCAAGCGGAGCATAGTAAATATTTACAGGCTTGAGAATTAAAAGACATATAGGAGGCCGTAAACTCTAAAGGGGCGCAGATATGAAAATATCAAACAATAATGTGTGAAATGTGCACTGCATCGCAATTGAAACCTTGGCATAGAGTATATTGGAGGAATGCAGTGCATCACATTTACAACGTATTCATGTAAGAGAAAATGACTTGAGAAGGTTGCTGATTTTGAATACTAATGCTGTTGTAACAAAAGATTTTCATTGGACCTTGAGTTGTGTGGAACATTAATAAGAAAAGGTGCTTCAAAATATAAAAACGTCCAAATATAAAAACCGAATTTAAGAGCCAACCAAAGCCTGGCATCTACAGATGTTGACATGCAGGACAGTGATGACTGCTACTCAAGGAGTGTTAGGTTCTCATGAGATGAGGATGTGCGGTGCTATAAGGGTTTCTTTTGATTTTTCTTTTTTGTCAAACTTAAATGTCTTAGTAGATCAATTTTTAATACCAAAGAGAATCCGATTAAAAAAACTGTTTTCAAATGATAAAGTTTATTAAAAGAAAAAAATTATCCAAGCTGTAAAAATAGAATTCCTCCATAAACAGAAGTGATTGTGCCACCTTTGGCACATCAAGTGTTGACAATAACTACCCATGAGTCTTTGCTGTTTAGGTACTTTAGGGTACTCTTCACAGAATTGTTTTTAGCTCGGTCAGAGGGATTTTATAAGCAAGAACAACCTGTCTAGAGTCACGCCAATAAGATTTAAATCCAGATTTAGACAAGGCAACTCCACAACCTTCATTTATTTTGTTTCTTAGCCGTTCAGAAGGGGAGTTGCAGCTGTTCTTCAGATTATTGTCCTGCTACATAACCCAGCACATGGGTTTGTGGCTTAAGGCTTAAGGCCACAAACCAACGTGCAGATGTTCTCTTTGGGATTTTCTGCAAGACAGTAGAATTCATGGTTTTAGCAATTACAACATGTTGTCCAGCTCCAGAGGAAGAAAAATTGCTCCAAATCATCACACTTCGACTACTATGTTGGACTATCAGATCAAACTATCTGATCCTTTAGTCTTCTGTTGTCAGACTGGTTCTGTTTATGGGATTTATTGATTGTAAAGGTCTGTCAGTAATCAAGCCTGTGGTGTCCAAAAATGGGCACCACAATAACGTGACAATTACTATTTGAGTCTTACTCCAGAAGCCTGAGGCTTGGAGACCCTGAAAGTCTTACGATATGGGAACTTCAGTTTCATTTTGCTGTCTAACCTACCTACTGGAAGCAAGAGCTAAATGTTGTCCGCTGGCATACATACCCTACAAATTCTCTATGGGGTTCAGGTCAGGGGAATTGGCAGGCCAATCAAGGACAGTAATGCCATGGTCAGTACACCAGTTACTGTGAGAATCTTATGTCGTCTCTTAACCACTACCATACTTGTGATTTAGTTTACTGAACCAAACTGAGTGTTTTTCAAGGCTCAGGAAACCCTGCAGTGTTTCGAGTTAATTAGACGATTCAAGTGATTAGTTGAATAGCCTACTAGTATACTTTTTCACGATATTCTAATATTTTGAGATAGGATATTTTGGGTTTCTTAAGCTGTAAGCCATAATCAGCGATATTAAAACAATAAAAGGCTTGCGATATTTCAGTTGATTTGTAATGAATCCAGAATGTATGACATTTCATGTTTTTAATTGCATTACAGAAAATAAAGAACTTTATCACAATATTCTAATTTTCTGAGACAGTCCTGTAGTTTAGAAAATGTGGCAGGGTTGAAAACTGTCAGTTGTTCAAGACACTCATTATAAAATCTATTCAACTTCTAAAAATAGTAAAAAGGATTTTGGGTAATCCTTAGATCAATGGCTTTGCTGCATTTAGAGTGAGAATGAAAGTAAAATTTGACCCATTTTGTATAAAATCTCATTGGAAGGGGGTAGGGATGCACCATATCTATGGATATGCATCTCCATGTATAACAAAGGTGCCGTAGATCTTGTCAGTCACATGGACACAGAAAAATCGAAAAAGTCTGTGAAAGTTGACTGAGTTTATTGTAACACTGGGAAATGATGCAGAGCCAGTGGACCGAGGACAGGAACCAAACACTTCTGGGTAAGACCAGCTCTGAGGCAAAATATGGATGAGGAGACAAGGAAGATGAAGACAGATAATTAGGATGAAGAAAACTAAAAGCCTAGAGCAGGGGTGTCAAACATACGGCCCGCGGGCCGGAACCGGCCCGCCGAACAATTTAGTCCGGCCCGCTGGCTAAATGCATTATCATTATTAAAAAAAATAATAATATATATATATTTTTTCAATGTCCTGTCTGGCAATGTGGCAATACGAACTGTTGTCTTAATGCCAAAAAGAGCTCATCAGATTTGACTTTCACAAGTGGAGCAGTACTGCTATTGCCATAGTGCTCCGCTTGATTTATGAATGTGAATAGTTTTATTATGATTCATGTGGGGAATATCTCAAATGATATGGACACTACAATGGGAAAGTAGGAGAGGGAAGGAAGAACAAGAAGAAAAAAAAAAGAAAAGGTAAAAGAAAGAGGAGATAAAAGGAAGAGAATGACAAAACAATTATTGAAAAAAACATGTACTTCGTTTAATTGAAAATCTGTTGTTCCTATATCGTCCACAAGGGGCGCTGTGTTTTAATTAGCAGATTAAGCTTCAGGTGTAGAAAAATTTTAATCATTTCTTAATTTTTATCTGTTTGATGTATTTTGTCATGTAGGACAGTGTTTTTAAGTTCCAAAAAATGTGAATAAATGTTTTTCAACATTGTATAATCACTGTGATCAGTTCTTATGCATAATGCACAAGTAAATGTTTAACTGAGTAAAAGTATTGTTGAAATTGCACATACTTTTCTTAAAAACGCTGAGGTTATTCATAATATATTGTGTAAAAGTGAAATTAATTTAACAAAAAAATCAACAACAAGTCCATATTTATTAGTTCTATTTAATCTTGCAATGAGTTAACTCGTGTGGCCAACTTGAGATCAGATTAAGCTGAATGCGGCCCCTAAACCAAAATGAGTTTGACACCCCTGGCCTAGAGTATACACGTTTGTTGAATAAGCGTATTTGTGAGAGTGCTGCTTTTTATTTTCATTATTTCATAGAAGAGAAAAGAATACTTGTTTTCTCAGAATAGTATTTCAAATACTTGTTATTTATTTGCCCAGTATGGTTCAAAAAGTGAGCTATTGTTGTTTCAAGTTAATTTTCTAAAACAGAAGAATCATTGTTTCTATCCTTATTGAATTCTAGAGATTTTATATATCTGTTATTTAACTATTCTTTCTGGTGAAGGCACACTTTTTGAATAAAGTTCAAATTAACTGAGCGAAAAGTCATTAAGTAAACAGAGCATTAATAAAGTGCTTCACATCTAGAACAAGTGTGTACTTTTTTAAGGAAAAAAAAAAAGTTAGACAATTCTAAAGATAGTTTGTATGACAGAAAAAAATGTCGTCCATCCAACCATTGTGGTGCCTTTAAAAATTCCACAAGCAAGCAGCCTTCATTTTCGGGCATTTTCTGTTATTTGCAAAGTTTTCTCCTTAGAAATGTGGACTACTAGTGGTTCAATTGCGTAAACACTTCACCCTCTTCTTCAATTTCAGAGCCTAATAAAACCCAGTGGAAGGCTTTTCTGTGGGTCTTGGAAGCCATTATGACATCTATCAGTAAGAAGTGGCTGTTATTGGACCTCAAGACATTACTGTGGGATTTTCTTTTCATGCCATTATTTCCCATTCATTAGCTGAGTTGTGACTTCACCCAAATCCCTGTGTGCTCATAACACCAGGTTCTTTCTCATTTAAAGCAAAGCAGTGTTATTTTAAGTACTTTTTTCTTTCAGTGACTATCCTTCATGGTCTAGTAAGATTATATTTTTGATGGAAGACTGGCACCCAGATGTACCAGAAAGTTTAACTCAATAGATCAGGATTAAATATGACCTGCGACCTAATTGGATTTTCATACAAGTCCTTGGAGCACAGAACATTCTGTGCAATGAACTGTATAAAAGTGGTTGCTTGGTATTTAATTCAGTGACAGAAAGTATCCAATATTAGGTAGAGTTCAACGTCATGAAAATTATTTTTTTTTTGCCCCTTTACAGATTTTTGTTATACTTAAATGTTTATATTCATTAATCATTTTTAAATAAAAGAAAACAAGGAACTATACAAATTTTTTTTTTTTTTTTTTTTCATTTAACTGGCTGACAAAAAAGTTACCCAAACCATTCCTGGCCATGTGTGAAAAAGCAATTTTCATCCTTACTTTGTGGCAAAAACTTCCTATTTGAGGCCATGCCAAAGTATCTCACATGGATTTAAGTCAGAACTTTGACTAGGACATTTAAAATGTGACTTTCCCTTAAGATTGAGAGGTACCCTGCTGCAGGTGCAGGACACTGTCATTTTTGCAATCAATGCTCGAAGTCCATACCAGAAGTTTTGGACATAATATGCGGAGAACTCTCGGTCTCCGCATATTACAGGAAAAGAAACCTAAACTCAGTAGATTACACCTACACCTAATGTAATACCTGTGGTTTATCCCCTCCTCTGAGAGCTAACACTGGTGGATGAGAAACCTAAACCTCAGCTCAGTGGATTTAATGAGACTTGGATATTTGATTTGTTGCATAAACTGCACTTCAGCTTGAGTCCACAAACCCAGACATTGTCCTTCAGGATATTCTGGTGAAAGCAGAATTGATGGCTCCATCAGTAATAGCAATTCATCCAGGTCTTGATGGTGCAAAGCAGACCTTAATCATCACAACCCCACCCGCTTTTAGAAATTACAATGTGTATAGAGTCAAGGCTTAAAGCCAAATGTAGGCTTCATTTACAAGTAAAACAAACGTTCTACTTTGCATTCAAGTGAACCTGCATTTGTCCAGTATGAACAAAAAGGAATGTGGGGTGCCCAAGTCTAGTCCTCAAAAGCTACAATCCTGCAACTTTTAGATGCATCCCCTATCCATCACAGCTGAATCAAATGGATGGCTCTTACCAGGTCTCTGCAGAGCTGCATGACGAGGGAATATAGAAATTTGATTCAGGTGTGTTGGAGAAGTTGCAGGAAACTAGCTCTCCTGGATCAATGTAGCGTTGGGACTAGGTTGTCTTTTTAAGTAATCTTTAGGAAATAACATTTAAAAATGAGGTAATACAAAGGCTGATAATTACTACATCGATTCAGACAGTTTTCAGGTTGACTGAAAGGTAATGGAAGCAGCTTTATCTCAGAAATAAAACTTGCAGGAGAAAGCTGTGCATTGGCTTTACCACATTATAAAACATACACAAAAAAAGGTTGAATGGCCAGGAGCAGTCTCTTTGTAGCTGTAGTGCAACTGAAAAAGTATATCGATAGGATCTGTCCTCTCTTAACGGTGTGTCATATCTATCTGTCCCATGGAACTATGTTCTTTTGTGTAAGTGGGCAAAAAATGGTCTTGTTTGTATTCCCATCTTGCATCAGCCTGGTAAGGACAAGCGTGCCTAAGAAAAATGTGAAAAGAGTTCACTACTAATGTATGATACTCTATGTTAAAAGTTAAGAATTTGTGGGAATTGTTATCGCTTTGATAGGAGGGAGAATATGAAGGGGGGAAGGAAGCATCTACAGGCAGCACCATTTTTTATGTAAGACTATATTTCTTTGGATGAATATTAGTTTTTTTTTTGTTTTTTTACTATACCATCCAGAAACAATGTAAAACAGTCTTTTTTTGCAAGATAGTGTGATGTTATGTTTGAAGCAATCAGAAAAAGCTTTTTGATAGCCGTCAAAGTTCATCTAGGTGATGTGCAACTATAAAGTATTAAAAATATATTATGTGTCTGAAAAATGCATTTTTGTAATTTAATACACACATTTATTAATATACTATTGTAATTTTGAACTTAAGTTTGGGTTTTCAATATATGTAAACTATCATCATGGAACATGCTTTTGAATTACTGCTCAAAGCAGAAATTTAGCTGGGCTTTATAGAAAAGACACATAACCACTGCCTAACATTAAATCAGATGAAACCTCTCCTGTTTTATCCGTTAGGATAACCGATATGATTTTAATTTGCTTGATGCCAGAATATTCTTTTAAAAACATTTTCATAACTTGTCAGAATTAAATATCTATATGCACCAACATTACCTTTGATCAATTTTGGGAAATTACAGATGAAGTTATGGCTTCGTGATGGTTTAGTTCAATATTTGAGTTAATTGGAGGGGACCTTGGGGAAGGTATCTTAAAAAGGAGCAATAAGTAAGATACTTACTGTAAAATCAACTTAAATCTTTCTCATTTGTCACCTGGGATGGAAGTAAAATTCCCTATAAACAAATCGGTCCTCTCCATCAACAACGTCTCAAGGTGCGTTCAGATCAAACGTGAATGGCACCACAATGTTGCCACTTTTGTTTTTTTACATTTCAGTTATATACATGTATGAACACCATGTGAATGTTCAGCCAGCATACCAAACAGGAAGCACACGGGTTCTAGGAGCCTTAGAGGAACAGCTTTTGGTGGGAAATGCACAAACCAACCACAGAACAAAACCAAAACGACCCTGTAATGATGCTGACTAAAGTTGCTAAGAGTGTCATTCTCAGTGAATCAGTTCCTGTGCCGAAATGGGCTGAAAGGCCACTCGGAAGAAAAATTAAATAAAAATACAGCTTACAGATACAGGAACAAAGTTGATCTTTATGTAGGCATGCCTTGTGATCAAACTAAAATGGAAGTAATTGCTATATTTTAAACCACAAACTAAGCTTGCAAGCCCAAGAACACCACCCATACTGAAGTACCAGGATGGCAGCAACATACGATACATACCATCAGTAGATCATTTATGTAATTTGACTATTTATTTTCAGTTACAATAACCTTGACAATACATTGGAAATCTTTACAAAATGCAATCTACTGGATTATTTTTATGTATCTTTGTGAAAACTAGAAACAGCTCAGTATGGACAAAGCGGGCCTGAAATGTTTTAACCTATTAGCATTGCAGCTTATGATTTTAAGATTCGTTTCCAGCTCATTTTTTGTCATAAAAAGAACAAATTGTGGAATGTGTAAAAGGATAATAAAGGACAGCATTGCCAATCTCTCCAGTCTCTGAGATTTCTTTATTGAATTAAGCACCAGCCCAATATGATCAACATCCAGACAAGTGAACATATACTTTTTTTTTAAAGTCAAACAGTATAAAACTTTAACAGAAAATTTAAACTCGCTTTATTCCAGCCTCTGTGTCCCTTTTTGTTCACTGTCCAGGAGCAGAGAGACTTTTGTTCATGAACTGCTTCTTCACAAAGCACAGCCACCACTGAAAAACAGAAATTAACATCAGTTAGGACAACCAGGTAAAGCACTGGCATTCTTGAACGACAATCATTTTTTGAGGGGCTACAAGTCTAGTAAGTTAGTCAGTCATTTGAAATATAAAACAAAGCTGTTTAACGTGATTTCCAATTATATAAAAGGAAAAGGAGTACAAGGACGCAGCATGCTCAATGCCAATTTTAACCCATCCATTATCTACACCCGCTGATCCATGCAGGGCCGCGCGGGGGAGCTGGTTCCCATCTTTAATTTCAGTTGACATAGGTATTTAATTTTTTCCTCTGAAAAAAAAAACATTTTGAAAACCTTCTCTTTTAAAGACTCTACAAAAAAGTTTTGGTTTAACAAAAAAACAAAAAAAAAAAACAACGGATTAGTTACACATCTTCAAGGTTTTCTAAATATAAATCCTCAAAGTACAGAATTTGAGTTCTGCAAGGGCTATAAAGACCTTTCTTTCTATATATTTTAACTCAGATGGGGAAACATCTTTATTTGTATGCAGGAAACGAACATCATCATTAAAAATATCCGCTTAAGTCATTTCATGTTGTGACATCATGAATTTAGAGGCAGAATAACCGGCCTCTTCACCATGTCTGGTTTCAGGGAGGACCTGTAGCAGGAGACCACATTCTAGCCCAAGCGCTAACACTCGACGAACTGAAGGGAACCAAGAGGATATTTGCTTAGCAGCATGCTTCATATCCAATGCACATAAACTCTTACACTTAAGCATTTTTAACTTGGTTTTTCTGCTGAGCTAATGAACTAAGTTTAAAAGCTCAACACCAGCAGAAATATCAGCGACTGAACCGCCTTCTTTTATCTTTCAGTCTGGGTTAGCTTTTTTTAAACTTAAAAAAAAAAAAAAAAACACAGCTGGGGATACTTATACATATCTGCTCTCGTTTTAGTCACTGGTCAATTTCATTTTGGGAAATCTTTCCTAACTGAACCCATCTCTGCAAACAACGTACTATACGACATGAATAACTAGCTCAGTATTACGAAAAATCAGAAAAAATGACCAACACGTCTTTCTTAGGCATTTAAAGAATTAAAGTATTTTCACAACCACTGCAACAAAACGATGGAGGCTCATTTTTAATAAGTTAACTTTTGATACCAGAAAGGAGACTTAAAATAAAGCCAAATTATAAGACTTACCTTGCTGGGTTTGTCTGTTTGCGGGTCAAACACACGATCACATAGCCTTAAACCAGTCTCCTGGCGAAGCTGCTGCAGGTACGACCTCATAGTCTCTGAGAAAGAAAAACAAATATGATTTACTTACAGTTTTTTGGCTGTGTTGCACAGGAACAGCTCAACAAATCAAGACGTATGTTGCTTTATTCTGCAGCAAGAATTGGGCCGGGCATTTTCTCTGCAACTTTTTTTTTCTCAACACAATCTTTTTTGTCTCACCGTCCTCTTGCTTGTTTGCGGGCTTGGCATACATAGCATTAAGAGGGAAGCCAGGTTCTCCAGGAATGGGAAAGTTTGTGATGCCCAGAGTGTACATCTCCTTCTCTCCTTGGCTCCTGGAGCTGCACTGCAAAGAGTCACACAAAATCCCAAAACGGATCATTTTTAAAAGGTCAAACGTATTTCAATCAGCCGCTTCTTCTTCAAAGCATGCAAAAAAATAAATACAAAGGCTTGTCAGCTTTAACAGAAGCATTAACTGCTGCTATATATTTAAAAAACATGTACCAACTGTTCATACCGCACAGTAAAAATTTACCTTCTGTAGCTTTTTCAGGCATTCAGAAATGTAGAGTGTAACATAGATCAGTGTCCTGTCAGCCTCGTTCTGAAAAACACATTTAGATCATTGAATTAACATTAAAAAACAATTATGTAGAGCTGCACAATATATGGGTTTGCTACTGCAGTGTGCACAATACCGCAGCTGCCAGGGAGTGCTTGGATGCAGGTTGAAATATTTCAGATGTCATCCACTTAAACTGCTTACCAATAATATATTTGGTCAGTTGGAAAGACTTTCAGTGTCTTTTATGCAAACAGAGGACATAGATCTTTAGGCTGAGATGCTCTAGCTCAAGAAGAGTAATTTGAATTTGGTGGTTATGGAAAATAAGGAGAGAGGGAAATATCTGTAAATTGCATGCTGTATTAATGCCCCAATTTTTAACAATAATATTACAATACATATTTTTTCTAATATCATGCAGACCTGCTACTTTCTATGCAGTATACATCCCTTTGATTTTTATTTATTTAGCCTGAAGATCACAGAAAAGGAACAACCCAGACCAAACAACAGAACACTGTTCACATCAAGGAGAGGACGGCAGCTCTAGCGGAGAACCATCAGACCTCTGAGATGACTGCTGGCGGTGTTAGTGAGCAGAAGGTTTATCGTGTTAGAAAATGTGTAATTTTACAGAGCTTTTTAACTTTTTATGTGTCCTTAGATTGCATTATTAAAAATCAATCACCGCTCTCTAAACGCTCTTCACTGAAATGACTGCAGGAATAAAACAGGATGTGAGAAAACTAAATTTAGACAGGCATACACTGAGTTGCATGACAGGCAAGTGCCTCTGAGTAGGGTTTTGACAGCCATGTTACTGTAGTGGAGTTAAATCCTAGGGCGGCACGATTTTGCCAAAAAACAAAATGGTGATATGTTTCACCCATAATTACGATTTAATTTTGAATTTTCTCTGTATTAACCACAAGCAACAAAACTGCCTTTAGAAAAAGATGTTTGTAAACAAGGACTATTTAAAACAAGAAATGTAACTTATTAATCAGAATTTTTTTTTTTTTTTTCCAAGAAAATAGCGTTGCGAGTTGGACATCAATCCTTGTTGAACATAAAGTGCAACCAGCAAACAAGTCTATGTATTAAACTGTTGGATAGTTGATGCTATGTTGAGATTTTCTGGAAAAAAAACAGTATGATTATATAAACTCTAAAACAAATAATAAAATTAGATTATCTCACTGCTGCAACTCTCTTCCCTTCCATGTGGAGGCAAACCCACTGTAAACATTATACCGACACCTATAGAACATTTCTGATCCATTAATTGTTACATAACCAGACGTTGCAGACCTCTGCTATTTGGAAATTTTGTCTTCTAAAATTGTGATTATATTGCAAATGGGATTAATTATACAATGCTACTAAACCCTTGTAAATAAATCACGAATTGATGATGTTTAGAGTAGTGAGACTTGCAGAGCCATTACTAACATAAAGTAGGATATTCCAGTGACAGCTGTTTGAAACCAACATGCTGGTGCACAACCTGTATGTCAAAGTAACCATGCTGGTCAGAAGTGGAGCAAAACCTATAATGTCTAAATGCTGGCAGATATATATTTTTAATCACGAGGGGGTTTTCCCAGCATGTTGAAATACAGGCAGACCGCACTCGCCACAGATCGTCTTTTATTCCACAGTCGAGTGTTAGTTTGTCAAATCTCCAATATGCTGCTCTCAGAAAGTATTCCTCCCAATTTCCTCTTCCTCATTGGACAAACTAGCACATCACTGTTCACCTTATGAACCCAACTATGAGCTGGAGACACTACCATTACTGATTTCTTCCAGAGTGGCCATTGTGTTATCCACTGACCCCTTAGGTCACCTTTCTGTATTTAACGTCTGTCTTTGGAATCTTTCAGTTGCTTTATTGGCCGTCTTATACTCCTTTTTTAAATTCTTGACTTCAGATATGGCAATGATTACAACTAATGTGGGAAACAAGCACAAACACAACTAAAACGGCAAAGTTGCAAAAACTATATATGCCTTTAAAAATCCAGGGGGACTGAACGGTCTGTGTTGTTAAGAGGGTGAAAGGTATGAGATGAGGCAAGACGGGGCATGTGGAGAAGTTTGAATTACACAGCTGCTACACGAAACAGAGATCACAGAAGCATAGGCTTATTTATTTATATGCATCATTATTCAACTTTACTTGGTTACACAAATAAATTACACAATACATTTAAAGCTTTTTTGGGATATAGATATATTTTTGTCTTTTTTTCTTAAGTGCCTAAACGGACTGTGCGTAGCTGAAGGGGAACACCAAACGTTAATCAGCATTACAGTAAGAGGATCGAATGGTTTAAAAAAAGAAATGGAAAGAAAAATCACATTTTGAAATCCTTTTATTATCTTGATCTCTTACCTTGATTTCATAATTCTTAAAGAAAACGTTGGCCTTGAAGTAGTAGATTGCTTCATCGATGATGTCAGAATCTCCTCCTGAAATAATAAAAATAAATACATGTGTTTTGAGTGAAGGACATAGCATGCCATTTCTTATCATACACCTCTCAGTTGTTTTGGTGCTGATCATTATCGACTTATTGAATCTGAGCCATTAGAAAATGGGTTAATACCGCACACAAGGATTTTGTTAACTGTACAATTATGAGATGTAAAAATCTAAATCACAATGCAGAAGTTAGAGGAAAGGTGCCTCTTAGGTTTGCACTCGTCAGACCATATAAGGAAGTGAAGCGCAGTCAGGAATCAGGAACTCAATGCATGCAACAACAAGGCACATCTCTGCAGAAAGCCCGAGACTAAGCGGATAGGTTTAAAACAACTAAGGATGAAGGATCCCTTACCATCTCCTCTTGCTGGTCCTTTGAACTGTGTTTTTATGGGGAGCAGGGCCATGTTCCCCACCAGCCTGGTTTCAGGGACCATCAAGCTTGAGTGATAAGCCTGGGGGGGGGGGGGGGGGGAAAACGAGAACTCCTGTCAACTGACCGTGTGTATCAGGTACATTTGGTTATTTACAGCCACCCCGAAGAAACGCGGACTTTATCCGGGGTAAAAAAAGAAAACATGATTCAAAACTCGAGTTATATACAGTGCCACAACATAGCTAAATTGGGGCACTTTCGCAAGTAAAACACCAGCAAATATGAACCAAATGCTAACGTAGCTAGCCTCCTGAGCTAGAGATTCGTCTCCAGAGCTAACGTTACCCGGAAGGTTGTCTTACCGTCTGGTTGCGCATTTCTAAAGATGTTTAACTCCTCTCCATCAGCTAAAAGCTCATACTTCTCATTTATCACACAGAATATACTCACCGGCATGTTGAATGAAACATATAAGTCCAACTGCTCAGCTGTAAAAAATGTACAGGCACCCAGGAGCCGCTGCTTCCGCTTGTCCCACCCTTCAGCATTACAGGAAGTGGCCACGTGTCATGTGGCGTTGCAGCCACGTGGGGGCGCGCACACGGCTCTTTGCCCGATATAAATAAAAACCAGGCAACTTGTCCATTTTATGTAAAGTTTTATTTAAAAAATATAGTTCAATAATAAATCTATCAAATACCAAAGCTTTACACTTGTACAACACTCTAAAATAATACAACATGAACTGGAGTTTTTTTATAAATTGTATAAGTTATATAAAAAGGAAAAAAAAAGAAATTTTTTATACAAGTCCAGTCAGTTTTTCAACAAATATTCATTCAATTATATCCGACATACAAGTTGAACATCATCCATGGCCTGCGTGCACAAAACACTTTCCCACTCCACGGTCCTATTAATCCTCAGCTGCTGACTTTGTCTTGAAATATTTCATCGTAATTTAGGTTGGACTGCTCTTCATCAACCTCCTGTCAATAGGGAAAACATAAAAGTATCAATTATGACACGCACACACACACCCACACATTATATATATATATATATATATATATATATATATATAAATAATGACTGCTTTTTGCTTTTTCATTTAAGTGCCCATGTTTTGTTATTTTACCTTAGGTTCCTTAACCTCCAGGTCTTCTCCATACTGTATGGAAAAGTCGATGTGCTGCAGGACTATATTAATTCCCTCCTCATCTGTGCGGTCAAAAGGTAGGAATCTTACCATGCTGTAGTCATCTATCTGGAGACAAAAACAGTTCCTTTTAGCATAAGCAGCAAGAATCTCATTAAACACACAATTAAGACCAGACTTACCAAACCACAAATTGCTTTGGTTAGCTTCTTGAACTTTTTGCTTCTGAAAGTCCCAGAGTTATCTTCCATCATGGAGTACATGTCTGGGTCCAAGTACCTTGTAAACATATAAAGAATGGGATTTTAACACTTGTTTTGAAGAGAACGATAACCGAGGTCCATAACTATCTAGAAACAGAACAGGCAACGTATAATTGAACTCTGACAGATGAAAAACATCCTCACTGAAGTTGACAAGTAGACATTAGCTTAAAGTATTTGATGGAAACGTAACATTCCCATATATGAGTTTGTGTTTTAATCATAAATAACTTACTTTTCAATTTCCTTCTTGGCTTTTGGCCCAAGCAGATCCATTTTGGTCATGATGTTTACTTGAGGAATTTCTAATGACACCATGGCACTCAGTGCAGCCATAACCCCGGAGATGAACTACAGTTCAAACAAGGGAAACATCCGTGTGAATCAGACAAAGCAGGTGAATTTGAATAGCACCTTGAATAATTCAAAGTGCTTCAGAGGAAAATAAAGTAACGTGTAAAAAAAAAAAAAAAAAAAAGCATTAAAATCATTTAAAAACATATAGCTCCAACAGAAAAGAAGAGGGAAAAAAAACTGAAAGAAAGTTACCTTAAAAGATTCGACCATAAACTGGGAGTCTACTAAAAAGACCCCGCAAACCCGAAACTCCCACTGCTGGAGCTGCTCCACCAGCTGCCTCATCACAGGGAGGTGTGTGTAAAGTTCAATCTGACCTGTTAAAGTGGGAAAACAGCCCAATCAGTCATGAAAACTAACACTTTCCCATCAATAAGATCTAAGGTGCACACACCCTTACTAAAACAGCAGATTCTTATCATATAAAACCAGTAAAACTTTAATGTGACCTATACCCTGTGCAATTCAACTGAAACATTAATTGATATAAAAGTAAATGTAAAAGATCTTAAAAAATTGAGCTGCACAAGTTTGAGCATTCTAAAGATAATACTTGGTGGAAGCACCTTTAGTTTCAGTCTTTGGTAGCGTGCCACATTTTGATTGTTTAAAACTTCCCAACTCTTACCTTGAAACCATTCTCCAAATCTCTATAGACTGTCAGGATATCTTTGTTCCACAGTCCGGTGACCACAAAGATTTGTCCATCAGATTTAGTACAGCAATATGACTAAATGTTTGGCACTAGCACTTTCTATTAACAGTTAGACAAGAAATGGTCAGAATGAAATGCTGCAAAGATCCTAAGGTTGGGAACTGAATCCCTGATGGCTGCGATTAGGACCAGCGACCTCCGAATATGGGGTGCCCTCTCAATCACTCCACCCCACAACTTTCATTTCCTTCTGGTGAAGCCTTTTTTTGTTGATTTGGATGCATGCTTGGGCTCATTGTAATGAATAAAAAGAAACAGTTCCTCTTTACCTTCAGCATTCTGACCATACAAAAGGCTTATCAATCACTGCTGACCGGTATAAGGAACTGTTCATAATTTCATTCATCTTAACAACAAAAAAAAAAAGCTACCACTGAGGAAAATAATCCCAGAGCACGATGCTGCAACCACCATGTTTTACGCTGCATACTTTTGCGCTAAGCATAGGTTTTAGGATTATGACCCAATAGTTCAAGCTTGATCTCAGCAGACCTTAACATATTCTCCAACAAGGTATGGGGAGATTTTAGCCACATCTGGATGTTTTCTTTAAAAGAAAAGGATTCCGTCTTGCAACCTTACTGCTGACATATGGAGGACAGAGGAGATTGCTGTCACTCCTGCAACACAAGAAGTACTTGTAAGAAATTCCAGCAGCTCCTTCATTGTTACTGTTGGTGTCTTTTCCCACTATGATTGAAGGCAGGTGTCAACCCAGGAAAACTGAACGTTTAAATAGAATCAAAGGCTGTTTAAACAACATACTACTTTAAAAGGTATGTACATGTGCTACGATGTCAATAGACATTTTATTTTTTATAGTTTTCTTTCTAACAGGTTTGTGTGTTTTTCAGTTTAACTGTACAGGGTATGTGACACGATAAAGGTGGGATATTTTCAAAATGGTTCATCACGATGTCATAGCTTTCATTACATAAATTTATCATGACAGTCAAAATTGGTTATTTGAACACACTCCAAACTGATAAAGTTTCAGGATTCATTAAACCCCGACTCCCCAGCAGAACATTTACCAGGACAATCGAACAATACGTAGTCATCTTCTACGTGGCCCAGGCTCTCCGCCAGCCAGTCGAAGTTGTTGGCAAAGTACTCCATGCAGAAGACCAGGCCTCCGTTTGGGCCAAACCTCAGAGAGTCATCCTCCATCAAACGTCATCCACCTGGATGAGTTCACGGATGTCTGAGAAAACACAACACAATACGGCTTACAGGTCCGTCCGGTCCGTCCGTCCGTCCGCCCCGCCCGTCCGTCCGTCTTACATGTGTTACCGGCTTACAGGTGGTTAAATGCATTAACAATTACCAGAGAGATCTATTTTTTTTTGATCGATAATACTTTGAGGACACCTTCTACAAATCAAAGCACTATTGTATTTACTAATCAAATAACTGCCTCCATTAGAGTGATGGTTATAATCAGTCATACTTTGAATGTTTTAGAGTTCTCAATACATATCATTTAAATCTTTTTAATACTTTCAGAAACTAGAATGTTTTACATTTTCAGTCTATTTGTTATACTATGAGAAAAGGATCGCTTTAATCAGGTAACAACATCGAGTCAGTGAAAGTCGTGGGATATTGATCTGGTCAGTAGTACACGGGGTTGTTAGCTGTCCTGGTGTTCATGAAATTAACAACAGGCACAGTGAAGGACAATCAGAAGACGCTAAACCCATGAAGGGGTTTGCAGCTGGAGTCCACTGACATTTTTGTTCCCTGCTCATTTTTTTTGACTGCCTTTCAGTAGTTTTGATGAAGCCATACCTGGACCCTACAGACGTTTCCCAGGCATGGCAGATCAATACGTGCTATTGACAGAAGGTTTACTGTGTCCCAGCAGTCTCATGAAGGAGACTCCAGGAGACAGGCAATTACTTTAGCAGAACTGGACAGGGCCTTTCGAGGTCCTTTAAAATATGAGCAGTATCTGTTTTGTGCTAGAGCCCTACAAAGTGACGTCTGGTGGGCCACTAGCATGAATGTCTCTGACCAAACCATTAGGAACAGACTCCCTGAGGGGGGCCTCATGGTCCCATGTACTCTGGAAGGCCCTGTGCTCCGTGGAGCTGGACTGGCGTTTGCCAGAGAACACTGGAATCGGCAGGTTCTCCACTGGCGCCCTGTTCCTCTCCCGGGTGAGAGCAGATTCACTCTGAGTTCATGTGACAGGCATGAAGGGGTCTGGAGAAGCTGCGGCGCACGTTATGCTGCCTGCAGCGTTGTTCAGCAAGATTGATTTAGCGGTGGGTCAGTGTTGGTCTGGGGAGGCGTATCCATTGAGGAGCACAGACCTGTACAGGGTAAACAATGGCACCAGGGCTCACGATTCAATTCGATTCAACATCCATTCGACTTTGTAAAGTGCCTTGAGACGAAACGTGATGTGAAATGGCGCTATTTGAATAAGTTTCATAAACTTATGTGGCATCCTTTTGTTCCTAACACATTAGGATTCATCCAGCACGGGGCCAGTTCTACAGTTCTGCTGGGGTAAGAAGAAGCATTGCCCCCCCCCCCCCCCACCCCCCCAAACTAAGCCCCTAACCCCTCAAACAGATCAGCTGGAAAAAATAACAGCTTTGTTATCTCTGCATGGGTCACTACGTCCGTGTATTCCGTTATTTACATGTGGTAACATGTTTTTCCGAGCCGTCTTTAAACGCACCATTAACAAAGTCTCAACTCCCCCTAACACTGACGGGAGACGTGCCGCTGAGCAGCCCTTCAGGATGTTGAGCAAACCAGCCAGAGCCAGCCAAGGGCAGAAAACCTAACGCCCCAAATAAAACATGTAAGTTGAGTAATGGTTTTGCATGCATGATGTAGATTTTAGCTAAAGGATGACTCTTTAATACATGTCAGTATATCACGTTAAGCTAGTTAACAAGATTCCTATTGTTACCTGTGTTGCATCCTTGCTAGTTAGTTCATAGTGAGAATAAACAGACTCATGTTTAATTTCTGTATAGAACTTGCGCTCACTGTGGCTTTCCCACATATTAAAATAAATCCTTATTGCCACAATAGAAAGAGCAGAAGCCCGCAGCAGTAGACAATGATGCTGGGGGTTCACAAGGTAAGGAGAGGGTTACTACTTGCTGAGTGAAAGATATCTGTCTTTAAGGAGAAAACAAGCAGTTATCAGGAGAGGGTTTTCACAGATATTTCAGAGTAACTCTCATTCACACTCTAAAATATTTTCAATCTGTATTGTAGTAGTTAGGACTGGGTAAAAAGGCCACGTGTCAGGGCAGGGACCAGGCAGCAGCACTGGTTGTCAGGGAGAGCCTGCAGACAGTGACAGAGCAGGGATGGATCTTTATTTTGATTATTTATATTTTCAGATTTTTATTTCATTATTTGCATTCTTAAAGGAAGCAGGAATACGTCATGCCACTCTTCTTCTTGATTAATCTGTTACATTTGACGAAAATGTGGATTTTAGTATGCATCACTTTCAACGTTCATGCCAATAAATTATGTGGCTCATAACCCTGCTACCTTGTCACTCCGTTTTATATCGTCTGATATCTAATAATTTTCTTAAAGGGGGTTTTTTTTTTACTGCTTGTCACCTCAAGCAGAACGGCAGCTAAAGCTTTAGATTTTGTTATTTAAAGAGCTTAAGCATTATGACGGTCCT
>NC_046368.1:2444175-2509175 GCF_011125445.2 Fundulus heteroclitus
TGACAGTTCACCTTTGGGAAAGAAAGCAGTCATCTGCCTCTCATCTTACTGCATCATTCTTTTCTCTCCTCTCCTTCTCCTTCTTCCTTTGATGTCTTTCTGCATAATTCATTTTCTCCACCGGTTTTCCAAATCTGGTTGTAGCCAATCAGAGTGGATCAACCAGGTAGAGCGGCTTTTCATTACTGAGGGACATTTAGCCAGACAGAACGACGACAGGACGTTATTTTTACTGACATTCTTTGGAGAATTTACACGTGTATCAATATCAACCACATTAAACGATTCATCTGTTGATGTCAGGAAGTTCATGTTATTATTTCCTGTTTTAAACGTTTCTGTGTTTAGTACATGTGTTGTTCTGAAGAAGCTCTTTAGTTTGTGCTACAGCTAAGAGAAGTCCAGGAGACTGAACCATAACAGTTTAATTAGAACCTGGACCAGAACCAGCGAGCCTCATGCTGGTACGGATCAAACATTCAGTTAATGTGTTTTTGATACAGATTTTAATTTAGTTGAATAAAGAAAGAGACATTAGACACATAGAGGAGCCAGATTTTATTGAGTATCATATTTTTGTTCCATTTCATAGTAATCTACCGTAGGAACCAGAACAGAAGAATCAGGAAGGGAGGGAGAACACTGGAACCTTTAATAATTAAAGAACCAGGACTGGAGAAACATCTCTGACATCTGATTATCGTTTTCATCGTTGTTTTCCTCTCTGGCTGTGTTTTAGGTAAACGCTGTTCAGGTTTCCTGGTTTCTGAACCATAACCAGAAAGAAAAGACACGATTCAGTGATCCGTTTACGAGCAGACGGGGGACTTCATCAGGCTGAGTCCTCGGACGCCGACGTATAGCAGCTCCAGCAGAGCTTCAGGAGAGAAATCTGGAAAGTTCTCCCCCAGATCTCTGAAGTCTTTGGCTGAGTGGAGGAGCCTCACCAGCCGGTGGAGCTCCTCGTCCTCCTGCAGGGGGCGCCCCAGAGGAGGTGGGACCTGACCATACAGCAGACAGTCCATCTGGAGACCAACGGGGGAAATTATTTACCTGAACAGGTGAGCTTCAGACAAAGTGAAGGTGGGAGGGAACCAACCATGTGGATGATGCAGCTCAGGGTTCCTGGGTCACATCTGGCCAACAGAGCTGGAAGGTCGCCGGGCAGAGCTGCACAGACAGGAGCCACTACGTCACCTCAGTAACACCGTCAGTAACACCGTCAGTAACACCTCACCTTCTTTGGACCAGAGTCCTCAAAAAATAAACTTCTTAACCAATCACTTAATCTGGATGGCATTAACTTGGCCTCTGATAATAAAGTAAAAAATCTTGGTGTTATTTTTGACCAAGACATGTCATTTAAATCCCATATTAAACAGATTTCCAGAGTTTCCTTTTTTCACCTCAGGAATATCGCCAAAATTAGAAACATTCTGTCCAGGAGTGATGCTGAAAAACTAGTCCATGCATTTGTTACTTCAAGGCTGGACTATTGTAATTCTTTACTATCAGGAAGTCCACAAAATGCAGTTCAAAGCCTTCAGCTGATTCAAAATGCTGCAGCAAGAGTTCTGATGAAAATCAACAAGAGGGATCATATTTCTCCAATTTTAGCTTCCCTTCATTGGCTTCCTGTTAAATCAAGAATAGAATTTAAAATTCTCCTTCTAACGTATAAAGCCCTTAATAATCAAACTCCATCATATATCAGAGCTCTGATTACCCCGTATGTTCCTAACAGAGCACTTCGCTCTCAGACTGCAGGTCTGCTGGTGGTTCCTAGAGTCTCTAAAAGTAGAATGGGAGGCAGATCCTTTAGCTATCAGGCTCCTCTCCTGTGGAACCAACTCCCAGTTTTGGTCCGTGAGGCAGACACCCCGTCTACTTTTAACACTAATCTTAAAACTTTCCTTTGTGACAAAGCTTCTAGTCAGAGTGGCTCATGTTACCCTGAGCTATCTCTATAGTTATGCTGCTATAGGCTTAGGCTGCTGGAGGACATCAGGGTCTATTTCTCTCACTCTGCTGAGTTCTCCTACTGCTCTCCAATCTGCATTGTTTGTTGTTATTTCAGCTTTTAACTTTTTGTTCTCTGTCATTTTTCTCTTCATAGAAGGTACACCTGGTCTGGCGTTCTGTTAGCTGTGACATCATCAGGGGAGGCAGATCATCCTCTATTACCATCTACCATAGAAAGTACTCCTGGGTCAATGTGAGCTTCTGAGCTTAGGACATTTTTGACCAATCTGTATAATCTGATTGATTTTGACTTTGTAAAGTGCCTCGAGATGACATGTGTCATGAATTGGCGCTATATAAATAAAATTTAATTGAATTGAATTAACACCGTCACAGACTTTAGAGAAGAAGTCCTGCATGGACAGGAGCTCTTACCCTCCAACGCGCTGACCAGCAGGTGGACGGCGTCCGTCAGCTCTCTGGAGGCAGTGGACACGTCGAGAAGAGTCAGGAACCAGGCGACGGCTTCACATTGTGGACGCTGGTATTCTCCAGAACCGACGAGGTCCAGCTGTCAGGAGGAGACGGAGGATTTAAGAGGTCAAAGGTTACCGCCTTTAGAGGCTTGTTGCCTCGTACCGTGTCCTCCAGCAGAGTCAGAGCGTCTCTGTCCTCCAGGACCTCCACCAGGCCTCTCAGCAGGTCGGTCTGACCGGCCAGAGGCTTCAGGACCGCCTGGTTCCTCTGCAGCCCTGCAGGAAACCAGGGAAACCGTCTGAAGCTGAATAAAAATGGCAAACTGACATTTCCAGGAGCTAACCTTCAATCAGCACGGCTTCACTGGCGATGACCCCTGACCCCGCTGTGGAACGGATCCAGGAGAAACGTTGTCAGCACCGTGCAGAACATGGCAGCTGCTTCATGTTACACGTTAACGTTCAGGAAAACGAGTTAATAAAGCCAAACCTTTATAAGAAATCTCTGAAGAAAACCCTAAAGAGAGGAAAGAAAACATTTCTTTAGAAGCAGAAGTTCAGGAACACGGCGTTGGTTCGTCCTGTCGGTGAAAACAGGAAACGGGTCTGGAACCGTTCAGCTGTTCTGATGGACCAGAACAGCTTTATGGCCGGAGTTATGATGAGGAACGTGTGATTTCTGCTTTTTTTCATGTAATTATTGCTAAACAGGAACAACGCTCCAACTGGTTATCTTGGCTGTTGCATTACGAACAGAGCGGCTTCCTCAGAAACTGTGAGCTCTGTTGGACAGAACCGCCTGGTTCTCAGAACCGGACGGTTCTGTTTCAGGGTTCCCAGCTTCCATAACTCTCCTCCAGGAAGAGCTGAGCCTGAACCAACAGGAAGCAGCGCTCTTACCCAGGACTCCATCCTGTACCATCAGCTTCTTCAGAGCAAAAGCGAAGGTTTTATTCTCCGGCACGGTGAACTTGGACTTTTCTGCCTTTCCTCCCTGAAAAATCAAGAGATGAACAGAGAAGCTGGTAACAAACTCAGAGCCTCCATCAGCATTAGCTGCAGCGCTGCTGTTCACGTTAGGCTGTCACACCACGATTAATCGCATAATGTCCACAGTTAACTCACGATTAATCGCAAATGAATTACATATTTTATCCTTTTATTTCTAAAAGTGTAAAAGCCTGTTTGGGAATTTTAATAAGCAATTTTGCAATAAATGACATAATAAAAATTGATATTTTTTATTTTTCAACCCTTTTTCAGAATTGGAATAAAAACAACCTGGAGCCATAAAATGTTAACCTCTGTCCAATAATGGCTAAATCACTCATCTTAACGCGCTGATGTTTCCACAATGTGGAAACAAATGTGTAAATAAATAAATATTTCATGCAGAAGCATTTATTTTGCCTCTTAAACAGAGATGGACATGGTATTACGCATATATATATATATATAAATTAATGCTAATTTTACTTTTAATAAAGTTACAAGTTTAATTTTTTCGCTCACACACACATTATCCTGAGCTTTAAACACCAACAAACCATAATTTCTTGTATACTTTTGTTTATATCCACGTTCACAGAGTTTTTTAAAGCAGTTTTTAAAGCGGGCAGCAGTGTGTGGACCAGAGGGACGTTGACTCAGACAGCTCAGCCTTTATCTCCTGCAGACGTTTCTCCATCTAGACGCTACAGCAGCTTCTAAAAGGCGTCCAGATCAGAGGAACATGGCTGGTGGGACACCATGACCGCATCGCTCACCTTCACACCAGCAGAAACCAGGTTCAGGACCTTTGCTCCAGTGGAGCCGCTCCTTGAAGCCTCCCTGAAAACGTGGACAGGTCCTGTGTTGAAGACTCTCTGCTTCACAAACGCCAGTTTTTCTCCGTCCTTCAGCTGAAGGACGTCCAGAACCTTCTGCTCCAGCTTTCTGCAGGAAGGAAAAAGGAAGTTGAGCGAGAGGTCTGCGTCTCACCATGAAGCTGCTTACAGATCCATGGAGATGCCCACATGCTCCTGAAGGTCAGCTTTTCCAGGTCATGAAAGCGGAAATGGTCACTCATGAGGGACACCTTGGACGATGCGTCCACAGTTTTCATCTGTCCCTTCACATCAACCTGGACCGTCGCCACTTCCTCCTCCTACTTCCACGGCTCCATCCAGGCAGCTAAAACTTTGGAAATCCTTCACCAGCATCTTAGTTTCTGTCTCTGGAAGCAGAGATTCAGTTTAGATCAGCCCAGCCAGCAGGTGGCGCTGTGGTAGCAGCTGAACATGAGACTTCCCCCACAGACAGCCGCTACTTCAGTTCCTCAGAGCATGAAAAGACATGCTTTTAATGCATTATTATTATTATAACTACTATTTTTATTATTATTATTATTTCAATTATTATTATTATTAGTAGTAGTAGTAGTAGTATTATAACTACTTTATTATTATTATTATAAACTATCATTATTATTATTATTTCAATTATTATTATTATTATATAAATTATTATTATTTATTATTATTATTATTATTATTCATTATTATTATTATTATATAACAATTATTATTATTTATTATTAGTATTATTTCATTTTATTATTATTATTATTATTATTATTATTATTATATTATTTCATCATTATTATATAACTATTATTATTATTTAATTATTATTATTATTATTTTATTATTATTATTTCATCATTATTATTATTATTATTATTATTGGCTGCACAGTGTTGCAGTGGGGTAGCGCTGTTGCCTTGCAGCAAGAAGGTTCTGGGTTCAAATCCAACCCTGGGTCTTTCTGCATGGAGCTTGCATGTTCTCCCTGTGCATGCGTGGTTCTCTCCGGGTACTCCGGCTTCCTCCCACAGTCCAAAAACATGACTGTTAGGTTAATTGGCTTCTCCAAATTGTCCTTAGGTGTGAGTGTGTGTGTGAATGGTTGTTTGTCCTGTCTGTCTCTGTGTTGCCCTGCGACAGACTGGCAACCTGTCCAGGTGAACCCCGCCTCTCGCCCAGTGAACGCTGGAGATAGAACCAGCAACCCCCGCG
Source organism: Fundulus heteroclitus (assembly GCF_011125445.2). Classification (NCBI taxonomy): domain Eukaryota; kingdom Metazoa; phylum Chordata; class Actinopteri; order Cyprinodontiformes; family Fundulidae; genus Fundulus; species Fundulus heteroclitus. Next base: position 2,449,670 of record NC_046368.1, read on the forward strand.
ACCCCATGAGGGATTAAGCGGTTTGGAAAATGGATGGATGGATGGATTATTATTATTTCCTTATCATTATTATAACTATTATTATTATTTCATTATTATTATTATTATTATTATTATTATTATTATTATTATTATTATTATGTCATTGTCTCCTGCAGCCTCCAGCAGGTTCTCCTCCAGGATTGTTCTGGTTGTTCTCCATCAGCTCTGACCTGCTCCCCTCAGCATGATGCTGCCACCGCCGTGTGTGTGATTGTTAGGGAGGAGTGAAGGAGTGAAATCATCCATAAATGATGATTTCCATGCAGGAAGTTGATACTTCCTGTTAGCATTAATAACTGACATTTTGCTCTGTAAAAAGCTGTGAATCAAAGGGATTTCCAGCGTTTTAACTGGATAACATGGAAGCCATCACTTTACAGCGTTGTGGAATCACGTGTGATGATTTGGCTTTTAGATCGTTTGAGGCTACTAACCCAGGTCCAGGTCTGCATCGACTATGCTGCTCAGCTTCAGCGCCAGCGGCTGGTATTTTGCTCGGGAATCAAAGTAAGTGAAGAGGTTCTTCTTTCTAATCTTGACCAGAGTCAGAAGCTCCCAGTTCCTGTTCAGGTCATCGTTGCTGATCAGGTTAGCACTCAGCTTTTCCACGATGGCTTTGGTGAACTTTGGAAACATCTCCTGTGGACAGAAAACAGAAAACATGACAATGATGAACCTGTTGTATCTGATCTCTACTCGTCTGGTCTGATTATCCCAGGTTTCCCTCAGCAGGTCGCTGACCGCCGCCCTCCTGCTTCTCTTCCAGCTCCCCTGGACTTCGGGCCTGCCTCGCCTGGCCTTGTAGGATATCTACCGAGCTTCTTATGACTGGACCTCCGCCTGGAAGGTTTTCACCACTACGAACCTTCCCCTGTCCCTTGGATCTGCTCTGACGACCCGTTTGTGACCCAGGCCAGTTCCCCAGGCTGTTACCAAGCCTCAGCCCTCCGTCCTGAACCCTAAAGTGGAAAAATGTTGGGAGTAGTGAGGAGGACTTTTAGCGGGCCTAAAGGTGCGTTCACATCGAGTGAATGCGTCAGGCTGAGCATCTACAGATGTCACAGCTAACAGAACGCCAGACCAGGTGTACTTTCTATGAAGAGAAAAATGACAGAGAACAAAAAGTTAAAAGCTGAAATAACAACAAACAAAGCAGATTGGAGAGCAGTAGGAGAACTCAGCAGAGAGAGAGAAATAGACCCTGATGTCCTCCAGCAGCCTAAGCCTATAGCAGCATAACTATAGAGATAGCTCAGGGTAACATGAGCCACTCTGACTAGAAGCTTTGTCACAAAGGAAAAAACAGCTGCAGATGGTTCCAAACAGCGATAGTTACGTTATTGACTGGAGCTCATTCTCAGTGTTTCAGTGTGTTGGTAAGTTGATGAAATTATAACATTTTATGGCATTTTTTTCCATTAAGCTCCATATAAAACAGGTCAGCGGTGAGATTTCATGAAGCAGGTTTTAATAAATTAATCACGTTAATCAGCTGTTTGTTGTTAAACTGCAGCAAGTATGAGAGATTGGAAAGTTCCAGTGTTAGTAAAATGAGGACTGGACTTTTCTGAACTTTGTTGATTTAAACACCATCCTGTATTTCACTAAAAGTAGAGAACCTCCTAATGAGATCAAGGGTGATTAATGTTTGGCTATTTCCTGTTTTTCAGTTTTATAAGCATTCTTTCCAGGATTAAGAGGAAACTGGTGTGAAATGTGACCTGAACTCCTTACATACATTTCTATGTAAATGAAGCCCTATAAAAGGTGATGGTGAAGTTGTGATGATGGGATTCTGCTGAATGAAGATGTGACTGGAAGTCTTAGAATAAAATCCCTGCTGATGATAAAAGAGGAGGCGCTTTGTCTCGTCTTTTTTTCTGATTCATCCCAAGATATCCTCCAACATAAACTAGCTATACATAGGACGGGTCTAGGCGGGTTTAAATCGGTTTAATTCTGTCTAATTCAGAGTTTTTAATTCGCCACAGTTTGAAATATCATCAAAGTTTAAAATTGTCAGATTTTTTGTAACATCTGAGCTTAAAATGAATCCCAGTGAGACTGAATGTGCAGACTGGAGGCTCCACCTGACAGAGAGGACAAAGTGATTCTTCACAAGGAATGTTTCTACTTGCTGCTGTGTCCACAATCTTTAAATTATTATAATTAAAGTTATTAAACCGTCTCAACTAGAAAACATGTTCAGGTTTTGTTCTGTGAGATTAAAACGGTTCATTTAGTTTGATTTACAGACTCTTTTACAGACAATCCATCAGAGACGGCAGCATAAATGAGGATATTAACATTAGAGAAAACGGATGAGGAATTATTTCATATTTTTCAGTTAAAAACACAAAGCTGTCTCCAGTGAACCGCTGATGTAACACAGCCATGGCAGCAAGATGACATTTTCTGCCCGCCAAAATAAGAGCTGAATGTTTGAACAGTACTTTAACACCATATTTGTCACAAAGTTGGTATTTACTGCGGGACATTAAATGCCTCTGTTTTATATTATTTTAGCATTTTTATAAATCTGGTTATTTTTCTGGGCTCATCCTGACATGAAGGGCGAACGCTTCCTAACAGCCCTGCTTCTAAAACAGAAACTCCTGATTATCTGAGCGCGCTGAAAGCTGCAGCGGACCTTTCTGGAAAAAATGCTCAGTTTTCTGGTCCCTGAAGGCTTCATGTGACGCTCAGCATTTTGTCAACATTCTTATAGCCTTATAAAGTTGTCTATATTCTATGTTGATTACTAATTAATAAGAAATTTGGACGTTTCATATATTAGAAAGGAACATATAACATAAAAGCTCTGAAATTGTACAGTTAATTAATTGTTTTCCTTTTTATTAAAGGCTCAATCACTTATGTATTAAACTAAATGAATAATGTGATTCTAATTATTTTTAATGAAGTATATGTTTCAGTGCATAGACAGGCTGAAGGGAGAGGCCTTTCTGCTCATGTTCAGTGAGGCTGCAGGTCAGAAATGACTAAAACAGAAGCTGAATGAGGAAATCCTGTTGACTGCAGCTGAATGCGCCCTATTGACTCATCAGTGGAGACTCTGGCTGCAGGAAGGCGTTTTGCAACACCACAATGGTTTAAAAGCACATAAAAAGAAACGCTTTGGGCGTAACGGGGTCTGTTCTCACCACAGAAGTGAAAGGGAGCAGAAGTCATTTAAAGGTCCTTAAAACTTAGATCAGATTGATAATTCAGCTCATTTTCCATCTGATAGCAGATAAAACAAACTTAATCACACCTGCTTGCTACACATGGGGGATTTTGGAAATCTAGGTGTAAGTCCTGAAATCTGATTTTCCAGCTTTGTTGAAGGATGTAGACCTGAAGGTGAGCTGGAGGACCAGGTCCATCATCCCACGTTAGCATGCAGAGAATAAACCGCTCATATCACTCCGGTTTGGTTTGTTTTACATGGAAAGTTTTATTATAAACCACTGCAGACATTTTATATCGGTCGGTGTATTAAATAAACACCTATTTTAATCAGATGTAATCTGTAGCCCTGATGTATTCTACAATGTGTGAGGAACAAGGTTTCTACTCTAATATTAGATCACAGATAAACGTTCCTGCCGCTCCTAATAAAATTCTTTAATAAATGCAGTCAGAGAAGAAATGAGAGAATATTACTGACCAGTAACTGGGAGGGAAAAGAGAAACGAGTAGATTTCTGCCGTCCAGCAGCCGCTCAGACTGAATCACAGCTGAGATGTTTGGAGATCTTGAGGCTCCAGGAAACACGTGAGCAGCGGCTGTCGGCGAGTTCAAAGTGTCACAACTCTCTCAGGCACTGGCATTGACACTTTGACTCAATAAAAAAAAGGAAATGAAAGAATAAATAAACAAAGAAGAAGGGCGTGTTACCAGTTCTGTGCTGGTTATATTGCTGAAACACAGTTTGGAGATGGACGGTTCCTCCGTTTATTCTGAGAACAATAAACAGACAAGTTGCTCCAAGTCCTGCAGGATTCACAACACTAAAGTTAATCCCTGTTGCCTCATAGTCATACATTCACTCAAATATTTGCATTATAGGGTGAGTGTGTAAAAGGACGATGGTGAGATGGATTTACTTAATAAATCTATAGATAAACTGGATGTGCTTTGATTAAAACATACGTGTCAAACTCGAGGCACGCGGGCTGAATCTGGCCCATCATGGCAATTTATCCGGCCCTCAAGAGCCAAAAAAGGCAGATCACATCATAAAGTAGAGACATATATCCTTTTAAAGTGTATAAAGTGGCTAAAACTGAGCCTCCTGAAGTGAATGTTGATTTTTTTAACAGTGTAGTAACAGCATCCTGCCACTAGATGTCAGTTTTCCCACAACACATTAAAACAACCCAGAAATGTCCAAAAAGAGAAGAAGTGATGCAGAATGATGAGTTTAAAGTGTAACTCAGCCCAATATCATATGTTTTTGCAGATAAACTGGGCCTAAGGTGCTAGTTTCAAGTTAATGTGCATTTTTTTCACATTTCTATGTAAACTGAAATGAAATTCTGAAAGTATCATCTATACACGGAGCCTCAGTTTGAGGAAACTAAAGGAGGACTCACTCAGAGTGTCTGCACACAGACGGCCTGGGAGGAACCCACCTCCTCCAGAACTGACTCAGCGTGGGTTTACCTTAGAACCCTGAGACGCTGCAGCAGACGCACAGGAGGAGCGAGCAGAAAGCAGGCGGCCAGAACTCCTGCACAAGGCTCCACTCCTCCTTCTGCACATATCATAAAACACAGAGCAGTAGTTTACAGTAAATGAGAATAAAGTCATTAAAGGCAGTTTTTACTTATTGCACTTATTGCTTATCTATCAGCTGTTCTTGGTGTGACATCATCAGTATGTGGACCAACACCAAGATGTTTAGGTTGGCTTTTCATGTGAGAGTTATGGCCTCTTTTAAAATATAAACTGAGTTATAATTATACCAACAGCTGCAAACAGGTTTAAATCAGAGGCAAAGAGACTGTCTCAGTCTGAGGAGGCCTGCAGGTCCATGAAGCTGGAGCTCCTCACTACTGCAGACATTTAGGACTGAGAAGCATCCTGGATGGAAGAGAAACGACTTCAGCTTCAGGAAAGTAGGCCAGATGTTTTATTTTTATTTTATAACTGTTTTTGGGGGCAGTGGGGGGGTTTTATCTGAAAATGTTTCGACACGGATCCAGGAGTGTTTATCGGTTCTGGTGGCTCGCATTTGCAGGTTGCTGAAGTTGCTCAGGTCGCTCAGGTTGCTCAGGTCGCTCAGGTTGCTGAAGTTGCTCAGGTTGCTGAAGTTGCTCAGGTTGCTCAGGTCGCTCAGGTTGCTCAGGTTGCTGAAGTTGCTCAGGTCCCTCAGGTTGCTCAGGTTGCTCAGTGCGAGCCTCCAGAACTGATGAAGACTCCTGAAAAGCTGTCGGAACATTTTCAGACAGAACTGAATCAAAGTCCGGTTGTTTCCAATTTCAGCCCGTTTACGGTTGCTGCGACCCGGATAACTGAGAATCTGCACAGGCAGGTATGTACAGTTGACTGATATATTTATTTTATTATTACTGTTCTAATTTGTGTTTAATCTGAACGTTGATCAAGCTGTGGTGCTGTAGAGCTTTAGAAATAACATTCATTGATTGACTGGATCTCCTGCAGGTTTTCCATCTCTTTTTGAGGACTTTTCCTTAATCGTTGATCTAGAACAGGGGTCACCAACATGGGGCCCGCGGGCCCCAGGTAGCCCCCCAGGACCGCATGAGGGGCCCTCAAGCCTGTTCAACAAATAGCCAAACCCTCCAGTGAGCTGCATTCCATTCCTTTTTAATCACACTTGTATTTATATAGATTTAAAAGCATTAAAAACATGTTTATATTTCTGACATACACAGGTGAGCTGTGACTCTTTAGTTCAAAGGTCGGTGCAGGTAACCCTTCATGTGAAACAGCACCGATGAAGCAGCTCTCAGCTTCTTAAAGGTGATCTTTGATCTAAGATCCTCCTCCAGTCTGCAGGTTTTATCAGCAAGCTGTTTGTATTATTACACCTGCAACAGCTGGGGGTTCACTGCTGCTTTTATGGACTCACAGCTTTATGGTTCTGATCAACTGGACCGCTGGTTCTGCTCTGATGATTTCACCTTTTTATGAGAGCTGTTATGAGGAAACCTTGGACTCGCTTCCGTTGTTAGAGTTAAACCCAGCCAAGCCAAAGCTGAGCCCTGGAGAAGCGATGCTGCAGGAAAGCAGAACGTAGACGGTTCTCCAGACGCGACTTAAAGACGCAACTTCTCAGTTTTACGCTGATGTGATTCCTAACAGCAGTCATTGCCCAAGGATGACACAATCAGGTCTTATCTGCACACTGTGTTTCACCTGCACTGTTACATCTGATCACTGCTGCACTTTATATTGTAATGTAATGCTGCCTTATTCCACCTGAAATCCCATTAAACTGTATGCAACATAATTTCATTTTGTATGCACTCTGTACATACAAAATGACAATAAAGTTGTCTAAGTCTAAGTCTTATTAATCTGTCACAACCTTCATGCAACTGTATGCAGGAAAGACCAGTGAGAAAAAAAAATCTAGATTAAAATATTTCTAAGTTGTCATCAGCGCATTTCAGCGTAAAGTTGTCAAACTTACACTGAAATCAGACCGTGAGCGTAACGGTGCTACATGCTAAGCTAACACGGCTGTTTCAGAGCAACATGAAGCTCACTTGCATCAGCGAAGTTGTAACAACAGAGCTGTAAGCTAGCGCTGGCTGCTGTTAGCTTCACGGATGGCCCAATAACAGGTTCTGTTTTGGTCTGGGCCCTCAGACCTGCATCATGCAACGCTCTGCTGCGTCAATGCAGACTGAAACAGTGACACAACATACAAACATGTGTTCTCTTTACGTTGTTTATAAGTTAATGTTTTAATACATTTTTAACTGGTACAAAAGCAGCATATAGTTTTTACAAGCCTAGTGCTCCCTCTTGTGGTTATAGACAGTAATGTTTGCTACTTGGTTCATGTTGTTCAATATGATTTAACATTTAAAATGTATATGTAAGTCGCACCTTTACTATTAAACACATGATGGGCTATGAAAAAAGTGTGACTTCTAGTCTGAAAAATACGGTAATTATTTCTCCACGAAATGATTCAGCCTCAAATCTGTAACTTAGGAAGCTAGAAGCTGTAGCGGAATATCAATAGGAAACCATGTCACATTAGCTTGATGAGTTAATCTTAAATTGCACAAAACACCATTAAATTGATATTAATGTTCCCTATTAATGCTGTAATAATGCTTGTAGCACTATTGGACGAAGGCAGAGCTAAACAAAAACAAGTGCTATGTTTAAAACAAACCATAGTTATGTTTGCTAGGATTAGTAGCAGGTTATTACGGAAGCTAATAGCTGCTAATGCTAGTGGACATTTAGAGCTTATTTAAAAAGACTTTTAAGTTGTATTTTGTCGTAATGAGCAGACAGGAAAACACAAATATTAATGTTCCATCAGTGTATAAAACCCTTACGGAGACAAAGCTTGTTATAACCCTAAAACACACCCAGAACACATCAGCATGATTTTAAAATTGCTAGCGGGAGCTTAGCCTGTAAGCTCGGTCAAACATGAAAAACAAAACAATAAAAACACATTAAAAGTAAACCATTTTACTTTCCCTGCGGGAAAAAAAAACGGGGTCTGCCTCCACCTCCTGGGCAGAGAGTCACCATCACGGCTGGGGCTAGTTAAGATGCGGCAGAGTATCAGATTTCCATCAAACTTCGTAATTAGGTACGTTATTATTAAAAAAAAAAAACATGCCTGAAAGATTAATTTGAATGACTGGGATGCTGCGCTACGTGTTTTTTGCTGTTTAAACCTACCCTACATGTACCGTCCGTGAAAAATTATCAGTACGTCATTACTTTTTAAAACAAAAGTCTCTTCCACCGTTCTCAGATTAAAAACATCTTATCTTTCAATCAGAAAAAACACAATGTGTGTAATTTGCATTTAAATTGCCTTTTCTGAGTGCCTACTCTGACTCCTTGTGATTGCCTAACTACCCGGAACCGATTGTTCCGGGTAGTTAGGCTTTATATTGTGGGACTCCTGCTGTGTGTAGAGGCCCTGATGCCTGTAAAAGTCACATTCTTGTTGCTTCCAGCTTACAGTCAGAGTTCATGTTCTCTCTTCTGATTTCAGAAGACAGGTGAGCCTGGTGCTGGTTCTGCTGGAGGTCTCTTCCTGTCTTCTGTAAATGATTCACTGTAATATTCATCCTCAGCTGAACGCCTCGGGTTGGTCAGCTGGTGTCCGGTCGGTTCTGTAGAGGCTGTTCTGATACAATAAGCCAGTTTGTCCTTCAGGTGTAGAACACCTGGAGGTCTGTCTTCATTCTCCTGAACCCCTCAGAGACTCTCTCCACCACCTCGGCCTGCTGTGGGTCCCAGCGTAGAGCTGAGAAGGTTCGGAGCTTCTCAGAGACGCAGAACAGCTCCAGGATGTTGATCTCCAGCCTCATGAACTTCATGGCTTCAGAGCCGGACACATGCATCCGAAGAGTCGAGCATGAACTCTTCACTCCTTCCAGAGAGGTCTTCAGCTCCTTCACGATCAGCCTGAACTCATCTGTCAGCTGACTCATTTTACGACGGTGAGGCAGTTCTGACAGTTTCTGGATGATAAAAAAACAAAGCAGAGCAAGAACACCATAGAAGACAGCTAGTATGTACACAGCAAGGCTCAACCCTTTGGTGGCAGAAGCTGCTGACCCGGCCAGCAGACCACCCATTACCGCTAGAACAGCTCCTCCCTCGATCCAGGTCTGTGTCTGGTTCTGGATGAGTCTCACTGTGGCTGAGATGTCCTGAAGCTGCTCCACGGTCCGTCTCATGCTGGCTTCATTGCTGTCACACAGCTGGATGAATGAAGCTGTTTTCTGGAGCAGGTTCTGCCTTAAAGACCTCACAGGGCTGGGGGGTTGGTTATACAACAGTGGTCCCCATGAAAAGTAATCCATTGTCAGGATAAAACCAAGACTTCCTTTGAGTCTTGATGGTTCTGTGGGTTAAAAAAGAGATAAATATGTGTTCATCAGATCTTCATCCTGGCATTTACAGGTATTTACCTGCTCTGAGCTCAGTGAAGGAAGGTGTCCTGCATGCTAACGCAGAAAATAACGTCTGTCTCCACGCCCTGACAGCTCTGCAGTGACTCAGAGAACAGGTGGCGGTTTCACACGCCCTGCAGGTTAGACCAGGTGAGAGCAGCTAAACCTCCAATGCCTTTTCCTGCTGGTTGGTGATGTTGGTGAACGGAAAGGTCATCCTGTCAAAGCTGATACTGTGCAGGTTCCCTGTAATCACCCTGAGTCCTGCACGGCAAATTTAGCAGAGCAAGATATACCAACATCCTGTACGAGAACAAATATCAGAGGGTGATGATGAAGCGCTGTTAAACTGATTATAGTGATTGTTGTGCTATTACACGCTGTTTAAAGTTATTTAATGTTTAATAAATAACTCTTGGTCTGTTAGGTATTATCCGGTGAATATCAGCCCAAACAGCTGATATTAGGACAATAGTGCAAAGGGATGAATTTGAGTACTAGCAATCTTTTAACAGCAAACCCTGCACACACATAGAATAAAAGAGTGACAACTTATCTTCAAGTTCAAGAGAAGTCCAGAGAACATCACTGCAGAATGCTCTCTACCAGGCAAGTGAAGCTTAACTAAACTACGAAGCAAAATGAAGATACAAAAAAGATAAGGAACTATGTACAGACAAAAGAAACAAAATAGAAAATAGATGGTTGATCAGCATCAGAATGATTCAGTGAATCCTGGTTCACTGCAGATCTAAGTCGAAGAACCAAAGTTCCTCTTAAAGAATGTGGAATGAGCCTAAATGATCTTAACTAATTCAACTCATTCACAATGCAAATCCTTAGTTAAACAAAACATTATGTGATAACATAACATTTCAAAGAATGATTTGCTAAGTAAAAATCATAAACTTCAGGGACACTTGATTTTATTAATGCGGTTATACCTCTGAGAGGCTAGGGGTCACTGCAGCAATCGGTCATTAAAATTAGTTAATCCCAAAGTTATACAAAAACACCATAAAATCAACATTAATACTCCATATTAATGCAGTAATAACGCTAGCAGCGTTCCAGTGTTCCACGGCCAGGACGAAAACCACACTGCTCTTCCTGAATCCGAGATTCGACTATACTGACGGACCCTCCTTTCCAGAACCCCGAATAGACCTTACCAGGGAGGCTTAAGAGTGTGATTCCTCTGTAGTTGGAACACACCTCTCGGTCCCCCTTTTTAAATAGGGGGACCACCACCCCAGTCTGCCAATCCAGGGGAACTGCCCCCGATGTCCACGCAATGCTGCAGAGCCGCGTTAACCAACACAGCCCCACAACATCCAGAGCCTAAAGGTACTCAGGGCGAATCTCATCCACCCCCGGGGCCTTGCCACCGAGGAGCTTTTTAACAACCTCGGCAACCTCAGCACCAGAGATGGGAGAACCCGACCCAGAGTCCTCAGGCTCTGCTTCCACAATGGAAGACGTGTTGGTGGGATTAAGGAGGTCTTCGAAGTATTCCGCCCACCGACGCACGACGTCCCGAGTCGAGGTCAGCAGCACACCACCCCCACTGTAAACAGTGTTGGTACCGCACTGCTTCCCCCTCCTGAGACGCCGGATAGTGGACCAGAATCGCTTCGAAGCCGTACGGAAGTCTTTCTCCATGGCCTCTCCGAACTCTTCCCACGCCCGAGTTTTTGCCTCGGCGACCAGCCGAGCCGCCTGCCGCTTCGACTGCCGGTACACATCAGCTGCTTCCGGAGTCCCACAGGCCAATAAAGCCCGGTAGGACTCCTTCTTCAGCTTGACGGCTTCCCTCACCGCTGGTGTCCACCAGCGGGTTCGAGGGTTGCCGCCGTGACATGCACCGACAACCTTGCGGCCACAGCTCCGACTAGCCGCCTCAACAATAGAGGCGCGGAACATGGTCCATTCAGACTCAATGTCCCCCGCCTCCCTAGGGAAGTGTTCAAAGTACACAGTACGTTTGGGCCTGCCCGGTCGGACCGGCTTCCTCCCCCGCCATCGGAGCCAACTCACCACCAGGTAGTGTTCGGTGGAGAGCTCCGCCCCTCTCTTCACCCGAGTGTCCAAGACATACGGCCGTAGATCAGATGAAACGACAACAAAGTCGATCATTGAACTGCGACCTAGGGTGTCCTGGTGCCAAGAGCACATATGGACACCCTTATGCTTGAACATGGTGTTTGTGATGGACAATCCATGACGAGCACAGAAGTCCAACAACAAAACACCACTCGAGTTCAGGTCAGGTGAGCCATTCCTCCCAACCACGCCCCTCCAGGTCCCACTGTCATTGCCCACGTGAGCGTTGAAGTCCCCCAGCAAAACGAGGGAGTCCCCAGGAGGGGCACTCTCCAGTACCCCTTCCAAGGACTCCAAAAAGGGTGGGTAATCTGAACTGCTGTTTGGTGCATAAGCACAAACAACAGTCAGAACCTGTCCCCCCACACGAATGCGGAGCAAGTTTAGACTGCTTTGTCTCTCAAACACAGTTTCAAAGCACCTCCACCTTATTTTAATATTAGTTTAAGCTGATGTGTGATCCAGATATTTATCCTGGTGGATTACGCTTTAAAATTACCCATGAGAATCTTGCTTTTAACAGTTATACAAACAATATTTGTATTTTTCTATTCATATTTTGTTAATAATGATGTAGTTTTTATCGTATACCATACTGTCAATAGTTGCGTTTCCATAAACATTTTTAATGTGCATTTTGAAATATTAACTCAGTAAATTTCACCAAAAATGTTTTTTTTCCCTCTTGAGGTGGTTTTTGATTATAAAAACCGTAAATGCGCTGATCTCTACCAGCGTGTATCTGTTTGATCAGAGGGTTATTTTCTACTTCAAATCCTATTTCTTCATCATCAGACAATCATGCTAGCTTGTTGTTTAGCAGAGCCTCGAAATATGAAGTTTGGTCCATATATTGCTTTTTGTGTCTAAAGGCAAGCCGGAGCACCCGGAGAGAACCCGCATATTTCGACCAGTCACAACAACGCAGCCTGGTTCTGAACCCTGGACCATCTTCCTGAGAGCGAACAAGGCTACAAACTGTGCAGCACCTCCGTCCGTTCAGCCTATTTCTGCACAGGGTGCCGGTGTCTAAGCAGGGTTCACTTGGTGCATCGCAGGGCAACGCAGAGACAGACGGGACAAACAACCAGACACACGCGCACCGAAGGGATTTCTAGATGTTTTCAGGCTGTGTGGGGAAGCCAGCGCTCCTGGAGGGAACCCACACAGGTCCAGTTAGCACAGCCCAGAGACACGTCGCATGCTAACAGCTGTTAGCATGCGACGTGTCTCTGGGCTATGCTAGGTGAACTTTTTGAATGGACGTCTGTCGCTGGGTCAATTGGTTAAACACCAAATATTTTTCCAAACGTTGAAATGATTTGGAAGTGAGGAAGTGGGTTTCCTCGGCACCTCATGTGTCGCTGCAGACCTCATACTGTGAAGAAAAAATGGGCGGCTTTCTTTCCAGGAACGTGTAGCCAACTGCTCCAAAAAGAGCTGCTGCTAGGGAGTACAGCGGACGTCCAAATGTGTGTCTCCCTCCTCCAGCCCCAGAGTTCATCTGAGCCGACGTGCCTCCAGACCGTCGTCCCTGGGTCGGTCCTGCGTCCCTTGCTGAACGGCGAGAAACTGGGTGTGTTGCGTATTTCATTTTAGGATGTTTCTCATTCTTAGTTGAGAGAGTTGAGCGCCTTGACTGTTCCTCAATGTCTTCTGCACAGTCTTCATAGTCTGTCTGCTCAGGTGAGCTGCCCTTAGCATTGGGATCTGGGTGTCTCGCACTCATCCTTGAAGGTCCAGCAGAGTTTGATCTTCTGTGAAATGTCTTGAATGACTCTTCAAAATCCCCTTCACAACCCAAGTCTTCAGATGTGCTGTCCTCTGCTTCGGACTCTAGGTGTCTCTCACTGCCCCTTGAAGGTCCAGCAGAGTTTTGCTTTTTGTGAAATGTCTCCACTGGTTCTTCAAAGTCATCGTCATAATCTGTGTCTTCAGAAATGCTGTCCTCTACTTTGGGCTCTGGACGTCTCATGGTCTCCTCCAACTCTCCGTCACTCGTCTCGTAGTCTGACTCTGAAAAGTCCTCTGGGCTCTGGCTTTGTTGGCCGGGGGGAAGACGTTCCCCTTCAGGTGAGTCCTGATCTGAGGAGACGTCTTCCACCTCTTCCTTTAAGATCTTTCCTCTTGATCTCCGATCTCCTGATGGAGGAATGCCATTTTCTGATTTCCCAGCCTTCTGGGATTGAAAGACCTGCTGGTATTTCTCAATGTCAGGTTTGAAGGAATCAAATTCCTTCTTGAGAGCGTTGACTTTATGCACAAGTGAAGACAAACGACTTACTAACCGTTCTCTGTCCTTTTTCTTCACATGCTGCATGCCAGGCTTTGCGCTGGTACTGGGTTCCAACCTTTCTTTTAAATCAGAAATCTCTTGCATTAAATGTTCGTTAATCCTCTGCAGCTTTTTGATGGAATCATCCGTCTCCCTGTAGCTATAATGTAGTTTGGTTTGATACGAGACTTTTTCTTTCAAGCTCACCACCTCTTTCTCCAGCTCGGTGTTACATTTCTTGAGCATTTGCTTTTGCTGTTTCGCTGCCTTGATCTGACATTTCAACAGATCTACATCCATTAACAGCAGGTTATTAGTGTCCCGCTCCTGCTGAAGTTCCTTGTTCCTCCTGTTCAGAATCGCCACTTTCTCCTCGTTTTTAGCTGCGATGGCCTTCAGAGTCTTCTGGGTCTCCAGCTCCATTTCCAGTTTCTTCATCTGCAGTTTGCATTCGATGTTCAACTTCATCTCTGCCTTCTTTGAGTTTTTTCGACCCCACAAAGCATTTGTGATTTCAAAGTTTTGTTCAAGCTCTTTGTTCATTTCGTAGAGTTTCTGGACGGCCGTGTTGTTCTTTCGGCGCGTTTTGTACGACTGATAGCAGGCGGAGTCGCCTTGAAGCCTGAAAAACTTAAACATCTTGAGATCTTTCTTGCAGTTCACAGAAAACCAACTTTAAATAAAGCTTCTCGGACGGATCTCTGCTTAGAATGCAGAGAATTCCAACGACACATCAGAGAACCCAGTGACTCAGAGGAGGCTGTGACATCATCAATCATCGATGACATCGTGAGGCTGTGATGTCACCCAGCCAGCAGAATTCTGAAGCTTGTTGTTCTGGAAGCTGCATTTTAACATTTTGGGAAAAATGTTCAGCAGAAATGTTTGTAAGCATAAGAATGAATCTGAAGTTTGCTTGCTGTGTAACAGACTGTGAGGAAGCAGAATGAATCTAATAACAAATATGATAGCATATAATTTCCCTAAAATTATAATAATTCATTTAAATGAAAGCAGACATGTGATAATAATTCCAATATATATATATGTCATGGTTGAGTTTTGGTTTGGCTTTGTTTTTCTGTTATTTTCATTTTTTCATCTCTTTTGGGTTACGTTTGACTTTATTTATTGTTAGTTTTCAGTCATCAGTTTTTTTCTGTCATCTTCACTTCACCTCCTCAGCAGTCAGTCACACCTGATAATCATTTACCAGTTAATTAGCCAGACCCTTGTTTCACCTGTTAGTGCTCTATTTAAACCTCCCTCTGCCTTCAGTTCAGCACTGGGCCGTCATCATTCCACACCTCTCCATGCCAGTCCCTGGTTTTGCCTTGGAAGATTTGTTTTTCTTGTTTAAGGTTAGTCCTGCCAGTTTTCTATAGTCTCTTACTTTGCTGTTTGTCCCTGGAGAAGCTCAGCTCATTGCTGGTGTTCTGACACAACCACATCTCTTTCTGTTCTGGATTATTCTTGTGGATTTTGGCTTTTCTGGATTTTGACCCCCACTCGTGTTTTGAACTGTCCTCTGTGTGATCATTATTGGATTATTGACCACCTCTCTGGATCGTTTATGGGTCTGTTTGACCTGAATAATGTTTACGTCTACTCTTTGGATTCTACTAGCGGTTCAACCCTAAGTGTGAGTGCCTCTGCATGCATGCGTGTGTCTCTGTGACGGGCCAGCCACACCCACTGTCTGCAGCAGAACCTGGCATGTGGAGAAATGGGAAATTGACCCAGCTATATATAAAGAATGAAATATGACTCAGAACGTAAAACAAAACGCTGATTTAATTCAGATTTTACAGTTTCTCACAGCAAATATCCATGGGCTGTAATTTAAATGCACTGTGCTGATCTGACCTCCAGCTGCCTGATTATCATTCTATTCAGAATCACTCCTTCACAACAGACTGCATTTATTTCAATAAGTCAATGTTTGCAGGCGAGTGACAACAATCACTTATGAGTAGAAACATCTTTATTTTCCACTGAAATGCTGTTCTCTAACCCATTGCTCAAGGAGCTAAATTATATTTTAGAAATAGCTGAATTTACAGAAGAAAGTTCAGAATAAACTTAAAACACCTAAATGAGGACAAATTTCCATAAAGTAAAGGTTTAAGTTGTAAAAGCTGATGGGTTCATGGTTGCTGTAGGTACCAAACTGACCAGGTGGGGGTGCTGTTTCTACACAGACAGGTGACCACAGGTGAGGCATGACGTCTGCAGGTGAGACACCTTCACTGGTTCTGCTGCTCGTCTTCTGTCTCACCTTTTGTCTTTCTACTTTTGTTCTTCCTGTAAATCAAACATTTAAAGTCAGAAGAAGAGTTCAAGATTATGATGATGTTGTTAATCTGAGAGTAAAAATAAAACCTGAAGTTCCTTCTCACTTTTTCTGAGGTTTTCCAAAGTGGCTTGGTATGCGAGCGTGTCGTTTTATTTCTTTACATACAAGTGGCAGTTCTAGTAAAACGTAAAGGTAAAAATGATTTCCTCCAATCTAATGAAGCAGAAATAAAGAGCATCAGTTGCTGTTCTTACTCAGTTTCTCATCTGTAATGTCTATTTCTGCCAGACCAAAAGCAAAAGTAGAATCCTCAGGAACAGAGAAGCGTATCTCCTCACCGCCCTTGCCCTGAAAACGTAAACACATGAAAACTAAATTATTTAGGATTGAAAACTTTAAAGAATCCAATTTAGCTCAAAACAGCATTTTAGATTAGAGCAAAGCCCCAAACTGACCAAATGCTAATATCAAGACTAAAGGTCAGATTTATATCCAGATGCAGACAGAATAACTGAAAATTAAGATGTATGGTGAATTAAAGATTACAAAAACAGTATCAACGGACAGGAAAGGCGGACGAGGCAACAGACGGAACCAGGAAGGCAACTCAGAAATGTTTCAGATCATCCAACAAGTTCAAATAGAAAAAATAAACCCAGCGTTTGGATTAGGATGTTTATTGTGAAGCAGGAAAACCCAAAACTAGCCCGGTTCTGTGTAAATAAACTATTCACACCCGGACCCTGATGCTGCCGCCCTGACAGCAGCAGCTGCTAACAGCTTCTGAGTTTTTACATCACAGGAGGAATCTGGAGCGTCTGCTGAGTCCGTTTTCTAGCTGCATCGCTACAGAGAGCGGTTCTAAAGAGGAGAAGCTGACTCTGGATCTGATGTGTGAAGTTATTTCAGCTACGCTGATCTTGTTTAGCTCTGCTTACCCTAGCAGACATGGCTCCAGTTTGCTTCTGCTTCGCAGACACCGATCCCGACCCTGAAATCTTGCTGAACAGCTCCACCTGCTTGGAGTTCCTGACGATCTTATAAACAAAAGTGAGTCTTTCTGTTGACTTTAGAGGTTGGTACGGTTGGATTTTCCTAAAAGGAGAATAAAACCCAGAGACATAAATGACTAAAAACAAAAAAATACAAGTTTTCTGCGCATTTAAAACAGTCATTTAGAATAAAACATACCGGTTTTCATAACGTTTTCTAAATTCTCTCAAGTTGACAGTCTCATATTTCAGGTCGAATTGAGAGGCGCTGCTTTCATTGCTTCCTTCAGCTGCCCCGTCAATTTTAGCACTTGGAAAAGATGCGTTGAGCTTTCCTTCCAAGCTCAGATGGTCTGAAGTCCTGATGTCCTTCAGCAAACTGCCTTTACTGATGAACTCTAACAGAGTAACAGAGACGGGTTAGTTAGCTGGTTAGGAGACCCACATCTGGGATGTTTGGCCTCCAACACGTTGGTCACCTGATAAATTTTCAGGGGCGTCTTTAAACATGAGATCCTTCAACGTCAGATTAATGAAGCTGTACTTGGTGATCGGCCAGCCTTTCCTCTTATTGATCTTGACCAGTGAAAACATCTCGATGTGATTATTCAGGTTATCATTATATATGAGATCCCGCTCTGCACCCAGACACCTGAGAACGGCTTTAGTCTTCGCAGCAAACATCTCCTGCAACACAAAACGTGGCGTAAAGGTTAAAAAGGGACCTTATCCTCTCTTTTTAAAATGAGCTGCTTCCAGAACCAGTCTGAAGAAGTGCAGATCAGGTCTAGCGGAGCATGAGTGATGAGGACTCACCTGGAGGACTCACCTGGCTGATGGAGCTCCGCTTCACCTGCGGCTGAGAGGAGGCGCGGCTGCAGCCTTTTATGGTGACAAAGTGAAACAGTCCTGATGCACAGCAGGAAAACCAAGCGCTCACAGAAAAATTCAACCCGTCAGACTAGAAGTTAAACTCCACACGTTGACCTTTGACCCAGGAATGTTTCAGATGTGGAACATCAGTTAATTAGGCTTTCTGATTAACTGTGTGGAGAAGGGAAATATAAGTACACCTCCTTATGTTCCAGTTTTTCACTCACATCTTCTCCACTTTGGCTTCATCGTTGCTTTATAAATCATAAACTAAGGAATCTGCTGTGTGACTTCCACCCCTGAGTTTTTAATAAATCATTTTTCATCCAGTAAAGATGCCATATTGTTATATTAAATATCAGGAATTGCTAGCGTGTGCCCTTTTATACCATAATTATCCATTTATACATTTACCTGAAAAAGCAGTTAATAATGAAAGTGAAAGAATGCAGTGTTGATTTTCAACAAACTTTGAATTTAACCTCGGTTCTTTTCTGCTGGATTTATTTTAACATTTCAGTCTCTCAGACTCTTTTCTCCTCTCCTGCAACAGATTTCTGCTGAATACAGAGTTTTTTATGCTCCAGTCGCCCAAATCCTCATTTTTCCACCTGCTGATCAGAAAAAGGTTCAGGAACGGTCCAATGCTTAAAAAGGGGCTAAATACTTAGCCATACAGGCTGGTTCTGTTAAATTTTTCCTTTAATAAATACAATCATTGTTAGCAAGCTGCTGCTTTTATTTACACTGGTGATCTTTGATTTTACTTTTGATCTGAAACCAAAAGAGGAAATCTGTGAGGGGACAAATAACTGGGAACATGTTTGAGACGATGGACCCCACCAGAACTCAAAAGAACCGGCACAGAGGAGACAGATGTTTAGATCCAGATGTTAGAGGCATAAATCGAACAGTTCATGGGTCCGATTCTTGGATGCAGACAAACATCATTACATTCATGAAGGATGAGCACCATGGTCAAGTTCAGCCTTTTATTGTTAGTCTTTCTGATACGTTCTTCAGAACTGGACTATGATAAGATAACTTTCTTGTCCATCACATTTCCTGAGAAGGAGACTCGTCTGTGACGTCTTAGCTAGTTATTAATCACTGATCCAGAGTGTAACTCTGTGTGTTGCTGCTGCAGTCGCGCTCGAATTAGCCTATTCTGGGACAATAAAGGCATTTCTTATCATATCTAACAACAAGGAAACACATTTTTCTCACATTTTAAATTCTCCTGTCGTGACACGCGTTGTCCCAGCACTAGTGGGTCTGATTTAAACAGATAAGCCTCAATCATCAGAGACACATCTTTGATGATTGCCAGCTTTGCAGCATGAAGGGTTTTAACTGAGATGTTATCCCACAAGCTCTGCCTTTAAATATTTTCACTATCAAAGCAAAGCTGCAAAATGTTTCAGTCTAGTTTCTTTTTAACTAAACCAAATATTCCATCTTGACCTGTTACAAATGTCCTGTAGCAGCCGACAGGTGAGTCATTTCTGCTGATGGAGAATCAGAACCACCCCAACCATCGTTCTGATGAACACATGTGGATCTGTCAGCTACAGGATTCATTTTAAGGTGTTGATGGTTTTTAAATGTTTGATTGTTAAATGTTCTCCCCTCTAAATGTGCTAAATAAATAAAGGTGACGTTGAGAAGTCATATTACACTATTATAACCTGCCTTTCTTTTTAAAAACAGAAACCAATCTTGGCTGTATGCACTGTCATTGAAACTAATCTCTTATTAATTTCATAAATTATCAAGAAGGAGATCAGTAAATTTCATCCAAGCTAACATTTATTAAATTGTTGAAATAATTGAGAACAGGTTCCAGAACAGGAAATTTTATTCTAACAAAAACCAGACAACATTCTTTTAACCATCTTGCTCTCCAACAATGGCCTCCATGGCCCGACTTCTCAGAGCCGCCATGACTCAGCAAAACAGGTTAAAACAAATATACAACTAGAAAAATTTGCATTTCCTGCGAAAATGCACTGTGAATGCAGATAGCTGAATGATTGAGCAAAAGATGCAGAAGATCTTTGAAGAAGAGAAAAAATTGATGAAAAGCATTGAAGAAGTTGAAAAAGTTGAAGAAGTTGAAAAAGTTGAAGAATTTGAAAAAGTTGAAGAATTTGAACATGAAAGAACAATAGCCGAATGATTAGAAGAAGAAAAAACTGAGGGAAAGGCACCAAACATTTCCTAACTCATTCTAAACACTGAATCGTTTAACAAAGCAGAAGTAGAATTTCAAACTTGAATATACTGTAGCCATATGTGGGCCTGCATTTCTAGGAGTATAAGGGGTTTTGCCCCCCATTGAAAAGCATTGGATGTTTGACACCTCCTAACTTGGAGATGCTTTACGTGACGAGACCCAGATTTATTGTGGAGCATTCTGTATAAAGGAGGTACAGACTCTGTAAAGCAGAAGTTTGTACGAGCTTCCTAGAGCTACTTCCGGTTAGCAACATGCTAACAGTTAGCCGCTAACATGGTTGTGTTCAGTATCACCGGGTGATTGTACTCTGTCAGTTTGGTCCAAATCCTGTACTGGGAAGTGCCTCAAAAAGGGGTGCCAATACTTAATACTTATATAGGACATTTTTGACCAATCTGTATAATCTGACCAAATCTGTATAATATGATTGAACTTGATTTTGTAAAGTGCCTTGAGATGACATGTTTCATGATTTGGCGCTATATAAATAAAATTGAATTGAATTGAATTAATGTCACCAAATGTGACCAAAGTTCATGGGTCAGATTGGCCTCCTTTAGCAGACCTCTCAACTTTTATCAAAAGTTAAGAGTGAGATTATGCTAATTTGGGGGCGGGGCTTGTTTGGGGGCGGGGCTAACCGGACCCTGGAAGAGCCGGTGGAGTCAACTCCATCTCATTTTTATCCCACCAGACAATGAAGTAGACATGTATTACTTTTGTTAAAAAGAGAAAGAGACGTATTAATACTTTATTGTTCAGTCAATGGATTAAGACATAAAAAATACACAATTGTTCAAATAATACTGAATAAAATTAAGTAGTTTTAAGTTATTGACCGAATTATTACACTGTTACACATTCATCTATGGGTTTGTTTATCATTGTAAATCTATAACCTGATAGGTGGATCAGGCTGAGTTTCATCAAGCCTTTATGGTCCACAATTTCCCCTCAGCAGCAACACTGAAGCACACAGAGGTTCACGCTGCGTCTTTACGCACGATCCAGCTGCTGATGTCTCCCTCTTTTCAGCTCAATGCACTTATAGACTATTACAGTTTATAACCATTATCACCTTTCACAGCGACAGGTTTCTCAGTCAGTCGCCGCGCTGATCAGAGAAATCTCTATTGCTCTCGTCAGTGCGCTCTGGGCGGTAAGGTGGCCGGATTTTACCCCCGTGTGCTGCGTGCGAGGGATAAACTGCGGGGAAAATGCATAACTAAATACTGTAAAGGGCTCCTATAAAGGGAACAGGGGTACTGACAGATCTGAGATGAAGCCTCTGATGTTACAAGTTATTTAAAATTACCCTTAAAAGTGCACACCTGAATTAAAGCGCGAGGCAGCAGCCCACCGAAGCGCCACTGATTCTATGTTGTTAAAAATAAAATAGCATGAAATACAGCTACTAACTCTCCTATTGACTTTAACTGGCACACGTTGCTACCGATGTGAGGACAATAAACGTAGTGATTCACGTTTTGAATGGTGAACGGTGATAAAAGCACCTGCTCCGAGGGAAAGGAGGCGGGAGAGGAGCAAGCGCTGAGGCACAGAATTACGGTGCATGTAGTTAAAAAATGCAGAATTAATAAAAACGAAACTTATAAACAGACTAAGTGGCTTTTTAAACTGCATCTGGTTAGCAGAACTGTTTTATTATTCAGCGTGCAGCCATGACTGGTTCTGAATGAACTGGTCATCTGGCTGCAGCTCTCCCCCCGCCCCCTCCCCTCCTCCTGTGTACGCGGTACAGGACCTTACCGGCTTACTTTCAGCACTGTTAAGACTAAAATTATTCATAACTCTGATCACTCTTCCTGCTGCTCTGTTAAAAAGAACTGCAGCAGGAATTACTGATGGCCACAAGCTGTGAAAGAAGCCGAAACAGCTCAGCAGAAGGCGGAGTTTTGTCGTCCGCAGCCCAGGCGGGCTTTGTGATTTTTATGCGTGAGAAATTCCATGTTTGCGTGTGAAATGTCATGTGTTGCGTGTGAGCGTGTGAAGTTAGTGAAATGCGTGAGTCACACGGTCAATGCGTGAGAGAGAGCCCTGTCCTTTAGCAACTCAGCCTCACCACATCTGGGCCCAGAACTCAACATTTGACCAAAATGGTCAGTAGCACCATTTCCCACAGGTGGGTGGTGCTGTATTGGCCAATTGGGTTGTGTCTGGTTATCATGCCAGGTCCTGTTGGAAGCAAAGGCCCAATAGGAAAGCATGTGAAATCCAAAATGGGACAGAAAAGTGACACATGGCTGATAATCACATGAAAATTTGAAATGTTAAGAGGAAGTGACTGTGCGAATCTCAGATTCCTACATTAATCACAGCCACTGCAGTGAGCGTCGAAAGTTGTCATTCTATCTCAATGGAGTGTCTCCCTCTGGCCCTCAGAGTTCCGTCGTCATGGAAACTCACTCACGCACCTGCAGCGGGCCAGTCTACAGAAGTGCAGACACTTTCCGTCAGAGTCTGCCTATTGGATTATAATGGAGAACTTTGCCTCGAACAACGCTCCATATCTCCTGATCTGTAAATGGTAGAGACGTAATTTTTTCTGCGTTTATTTCGTAACGGATAGGAGAACAAGACAAACTATCAGTTTTTGCTGGAAATATTTTAATAAAGGCGTAAAAAATTATGATCTAAAGGGGATTTTTAAGGAATTTCAAAAATCCTCTAAAAACTGTCCCGAACAAATTGCTCTAGCTGAAAAAGTATAAGAGATATCAAAATAATTCTTTCACTGTGAGTATCAGCAGGATTTTGAGGACTATGTTGGTCATTTTTATGTTTGTACAAAAATCGGTGTAGGCACAGCGACAATGTAAAATAGTGGATCATGTGGAAAAATGCAGCTCTAAAGCATTTCCAGGATTTTGCACATTCGCTACTCCCGAACAAATTGTTCCTGCGGCAAAACCGTAACAGTTATCCAAAAAAATTCCTTTTTTGTGAGTGCCAGAAAGGTTGGGAGATTCATGTGTGAAAGTCTCATGCCTGTACATCAAACAGTTTAGGAGTAGCGACGATGCGAAAACGAGTGATGTTTTGGATTTTCAGACGTCATTTTTCAAAACCGCTCCATAGGAAATGAATGGGGGAGGTTTGGGGTTTGTGTCGCTCTGAGGTGATTTGTGAAAAAACTATAAATGCTACACCAATGAGGGTTACATTTCCTGAATCCAGACAAAAATTCCTACGTTTTGATGTATAATTAATGTGGATAGGTTGAAATTTGAGCGAGTGAGAAGAAGTTATTCGGAGAAGAAGAATTAGTTGAATTTCTAGAGTGTGCACTCTACCAACTGCCACTTGACGACCATAGCAACGCATGTTATTTGCTGAATTTCTTGAATAGCCAAAATTATTTTAAGGAGGTACTATATGAAAATGGTAAAAGATATGAAAAAGCTGAAATATACCATAATAGCTGAAAGATATCACTGCATTTTAAAAGTTGAATGGCGTTTCTAGCTGAAAATATGCTGAAGCAGTAAGCTGTCAAAAAGCAGCTGAAATGAGCGGAATTTTAGTGAATTACATTAATTTCCTATGGGAGAAAAAAAAGCTGAAAATTTGCAGAAAAAGCTGAATATTTTAAAAAGTTGAAAAGTTAAAAGTACACAAAGATATAGCCATCGATTCCAGAAGAAGCTGAATAGTTTAAAAGTTGAATGTTTGAAATCGGACAAAAACTATAGGAGGAGAAGCGAATCAAACTTTAAACAGTAAAAACGCGAAAGAGGATTTCAATAACTGTGAATGCCTACTGCATTCACAGTAATTATGGAGAGTCATAAACCAAGGCTAGAATAAAAATTTTAATAAAATACATACATACCGAAAATATCAATAATAAAGGCAGTTACGGCATTTAACTGGCAAAGAACACTGAAAATGAAATGAAATCATGAAATAGGCCAGCTATCAATACTTTAACTAGAAGTACAAAAATATTATCAAATAACTAAAATAACTTAAGACTTAATCAGCAGGTGAATTATAGAAGAGATCCTGGGAATAATAACCTGATGCTACCCCAAATAAACGTTAATAAACCCGACTTGTCTGACACCAGAGTGTCAGACATCTGGTCTGTTGGGTTT
The DNA here is from genome assembly GCF_011125445.2 of Fundulus heteroclitus. Classification (NCBI taxonomy): domain Eukaryota; kingdom Metazoa; phylum Chordata; class Actinopteri; order Cyprinodontiformes; family Fundulidae; genus Fundulus; species Fundulus heteroclitus. The sequence continues at coordinate 2,473,742 of NC_046368.1, forward strand.
TTGATTTTATATAAAAAATTCCTTTGCGGCTTGGACTGGAATTTATTTGGGACTTTTAAAAAAACATTTAAAGGAGCAAAAAGCAAAATTTCATCACCAGGTTTTCAAAATCTAAGCTCACATCAGTTATCCATTTAATTTTAAGTTTTTGTCAAAAAGAGAAAGCCCTGAATCTATGTGAGGATCACGGCGGGCAGCTCATGAGCCCGCCCGTATGCACTAAACTATGCTAACCGTTAGCAGGGCTACTGGCTAATCGCCTCTCATGACGGTAACATCTAGCCCATTAAAGGTCAAACTCCAACAATTAACCCACATTTCACAATTTTAACGTTACACTGAATCGAATCAGCATAGCAACACAAGCCTAACAAGACTGCAACACCAACAAAAACTAGCGTTTGACTTCCTGTTGTTATTCACCTGTCTGGAGGTGCTAAGCTAGCACCTCCAGACATGTGCCAGCTTAGCACCTCCAGACATGTGCTAGCTTAGCACCTCCAGAATTTAAAATTTAAAATGAGTGGTTCTGATCCTCCATCAGCAGATATGACTCACCTGTCGGCTGCTACAGGACATTCGTAAGAGGTCAAGATGGAAGATTTGGTTTAGTTAAAAAGAAACTAGACTGAAACATTTTGCAGCTTTGCTTTGATAGTGAAAATATTTAAAGGCAGAGCTTGTGGGATAACATCTCAGTTAAAACCCTTCATGCTGCAAAGCTGGCAATCATCAAAGATGTGTCTCTGATGATTGAGGCTTATCTGTTTAAATCAGACCCACTTGTGCTGGGACAATGCATGTCACGACAGGAGAATTTAAAATGTGAGAAAAATGTGTTTCCTTGTTGTTAGATATGATAAGAAATGCCTTTATTTAAATTCATTTATTTATTATTTGTGGCAATAACAGGCTTTTAGCATTTTATGGGCAGGGACTGGCTGAGCCCTGAGAGGCAGCTGTTCACGTGCACGTACTGTCGGCCGGGCTTGGAAACAAGAGACTGGAGAACAACACAGAGTGATGTGGTGTGACATCAGACCATAGTCCATCTGAAATATTACCTTTAGTACTTCACCAAACTATTTTATGGTGGAAATATTTTTTTTTCTTGTTGTGCCTTTACGAAAGCATCTGCCATTATATGACATAACTGGCTAAAGTTATGCATAATATTTTCACAATCGTTGTTCGGGGAAAGCAAACAATCATTTATTAATTTCACACACAGCTAGAACCACCAGAGAACGGCTAATAGCAAAACACTGGATTATTCTGAAGTGGCATGATATGACGCTTGATTTAAATCATAATGAACTTCTGTGGTAGGAGGGGGGATGTGGAAGACAAAGACATTATACCTTTATAATAAGTAATGAAAAATAACACAGACATTTTACCTGATGGAGGCTTGAAACATTAAAATGTTTAGGTCACTTGACCATGGAGATGACTGTTCAGATAACTGTTACACATTATCTGTAAAAATCACGCCTAATACTAGACATGTTGTCAAGAGTGTTGGAATGTTTTATGATGTCAACAATGAGTTCTCAACATGTGGAGGATTCTAAGCATTCGTTTCGAATCCTCCACATCTACCCCATCTCAGGTTGTGCTGAGTCCTTTTTGGTATATACTGACAGAGATTCTCAGAGTGTGATTCTCTTCTAACAGTGATGCTTTTGGAATGTGGGAGGAAGCCGGAGTACCTGGAGAGAACCCACGCATGCACAGGGAGAACATGCAGACTTCATGCAGAGAGACTGAGGGTAGGACTAGAACCCAGGACCTTCTTGCTCTAAGGCAGTAAGCACTACCCACTGTGCCCGCTTTTTAACGTCCTTCCAGCCGTAGCAAAATGTTCCAATTAAAATCAGTAGGAGAGTTAGTAGTTGTGTTTTGTGCTACTTTATTCAATCTTAACGGCATAGAAGGAGTGCTTCGGTGGGTTGCTGCGTCACCTTGCACTTGATTCGGGTGCGTATAATTAAGTCACCCATAATTTAGGTACGTTCTTTTAAGGCGTATTTTGAGGGACTTGTAACATTGGGGGCTCAGGCGCGTCATTCCTCCTCTTGCATCTAAAGGAGCCCTTTAGTCTTTATTTGTGCATATTTTTCTGACTAATTTAATCTCTATATTAAAAAAGTCTGTTGTGTCTACCTGTATATATTGTCTGTGTGCACGCTAAGCCAGTGTCTGTCACTGCTAACATGTGGTTAACATTTTGGCCTGGTGGTTAGAGAGCCGGGTGTTTGTATCTTGGAGAGGCCCCAAAGGTTGCCGGTTTGAATCTCACGTCACATTGGATCTCTGAGCAAGACCCTTGACCATAGATTGTTCCCCGTGTGCCACTCAGTGTGGCAGCACACTGCTCCCTAAAAGATGGGTTAAACATAGAGACCTATTCCCATATGTGGGACTATAAAAGAGGAATGTATTTATCATTTATTAGCTGTTTTTCTGGCACTTTCCACATGTGTTTTCCAGAAATCACTAACAGGGTGATCTCTAATGGTCAGCAAGACCCAAGAGGAAGAGCGTAATCTATCAAACACAGAAACAACTTTGCAGGATCTTGGCAGATCATTGAGCATTTCCAAACTCTACTTCTGGAGAGGTCTATGGGCTGTTTGACAAAACATTAATTCTTGATATCCATCCGTCCATCCATCCATCCATCCATCCATCCATCCATCCATCCATCCATCCATCCATCCGTCCATCCATCCATCCATCCATCCATCCATCCATCCACCATCCATCCACCATCCATCCATCCATCCATCTCTTATCCGGGGTCGGGTCGCGGGGGCAGCAGCTTCAGTAGGGAGGCCCAGACGTCCCTCTCCCCAGCCACTTGGGCCAGCTCCTCAGGAGGAATCCCAAGGCGTTCCCAGCAGAGAGACATAGTCCCTCCAGCGTGTCCTGGGTCTTCCCCTGGGCCTCCTCCCGGTGGGACGTGCCCGGAACACCTCACCAGGGAGGCGTCCAGGAGGCATCCTGACCAGATGCCCGAGCCACCTCAACTGGCTCCTCTGGACGTGGAGGAGCAGCGGCTCTACTCTGAGTCCTCCCCGGATGACTGAGCTCCTCACCCTATCTCTAAGGGAGAGCCCAGACACACTACGGAGAAAACTCATTTCAGCTGCTTGGATCCGGGATCTCGTTCTTTCGGTCACGACCCAAAGCTCGTGACCATAGATGAGGGTAGGAACGTAGATCGACCGGTAAATCGAGAGCTTGGCCTTTTGGCTCAGCTCTCTCTTCACCACAACGGATCGGTACAGCGCCCGCTTCACAGCAGACGCTGCACCAATCCGCCTGTCCATCTCCCGCTCCATCTTCCCCTCATTCGTGAACAAGACCCCAAGATACTTGAACTCCTCCACTAGGGGCAGCACATCCTCCCCAACCCGGAGAAGGCACTCTACCCTTTTCTGGTTCAAGACACAAGGATAATTCTTGGTAGCCTTGACAATAAGGTCCCTCTCACTTGACTACAAAAACTGAACAGCTTGAAAAAAGTGACCCAAACAGAATATAAAGATCTCTCAAGTGTACGTCACCTGGACAGTCTAAATTCAACCTTCCTGCTCTCCTAGAGCAGGAAGATTTCTGCCTGATTTCTGCACAGCTCAGAGGAAAGTGAATGTTTTCTAGATGGAATTGTAGAGAAGACTTTGAGTCAGAACTTGAAATAAAGTCATTCTTACATTTTAGGATCAACAATCTTTTATTAAACTTTTCAAAATATAAAATATTGTTTCTGAAAGATGCTGACGAGATGATTAACAACCAGCCATGAAAAGAGTTCTAGTAGACGGATGTACTGTGACTTTCTGTGGCGACAGCGATGAGGTGAGTAGAAAGAGCAGGAAGTGAAGGCAGAAGATGTGAAGGCAACGTAAACTGGTAGATCTACATTATCATCGATTACACTGAAACATCTTCATCCTCCTCGTCTAGAGGAGCTGCTTTCTTCAACCCATCATGGATCATCTTCGTCATCTTCATCATCTTCACCATTCGGGCTTAAAACACTGAAAGAGAAACTGAACAAACATTTGAGTTATTTCAAAGACGAACAGAAAATAGTTTTTGAAAGATATCGATGATATGAACATTCACAGATCTTTTTTGGAAAGAGACTCTAAAGAGACACTTTTTTTGCACTTTCCTTTTAGGAAAAAGCAAAAACTCTTAATAGTTTCAAGCGGAAAAGGAAAAAGAGGGAAAATAGTGGAAAACTTCTGTTTTCTGAACTCACATTTCTGGGTAAGTCGGTGCAAAGTACTTTTTATTATCGTGTCAAAGGTTTAGGATTCCTAGAAATTCGTTTGATGTTTGTCTTTCTAATCGGGATTTCTGAGAAGGAAAAGTTGAAATGATTTAAAGCAACATTAATACAACTGAAATATCTTTCCATATAATTTTAATATAATTGTGTGGCTCAGCCCAGTTTCTGGTGGAAATAAAAATTAGAATCAGATGTTTCTTTTTACCGATCTTATTGCTCTCTGCAGTTACTTCCATGAGTCCAAAAGCAAAGGTGGTGTTTACAGGCACAGTGAATTCAGTCCTCTCCTTTCCCCATTTCTGAAGGACAAGAACCACAGAGACGCAGCAGTTAATGCACAGATCGACCCAGTTTACCCCCAGGAACATCCTGAGGACTAATGCAGATGGAAATGATCAGGTTTTACTGTAAGAATTAGCACAAGGAGACTTTACAGTTAACTTTAGATGCAGGAGACTGAATCAGCCCATCCTACCTAACAGCAGGAGGTCACCCACAGGGCTGAAAGCAAAGTGAACAACCAGGGAGAAAAGCAGGTTTTGTCACGGCAAAACATTAGAATAAAAGCAATAAAACTGACCTTGGCTTCCAGGATCAGGGCTTTTAACTGAGATCTCACTCGAGCTTTCTTTTGAAGAGTGACAGTCGTGTGATTATAGAAGACCTGATAAACAAAAGCCAGCGTCTCCGTCTTCTTGGTAATGATTTCGTTGAATGTCCTGTTCATCTTTCTGAGGTAAGAAAACAGTCAACACGTCCAGATAAAAAAAACTAAACTAATCAAGCAGAATTACAACATATTTCCAGATAAAGAGCTTCTCAGATTACTGCAGACTGGGGAACTCCTACCTGTTGTTGCAGGTTTCTCTCAGTTTCCTTAAGTCCACCATGTCTTTCTTCACAGTGAAGGCCGTTGATGAGTTCTTCTCAGTTGTCGGGTTTTTTTTCTTTGAATCAGCACTACTGGGGTTACCAGCATTTTTTCTGGTAAAAGTGGAGACGTCCCTCAGCACCTCGATGTCTCTGTTCACTAAAGCTGAAGAGGAACATAGATTGCTGTGAGATGTGCAGATGCAAACGTTTAGATGTATAAATGCTGCTAAGAGTTCAAACCTTCAGGATCTATTCCACCAGCAGTTGCATCTTCCAACAGATCAACTAGAGTTAGGTCCATAAACGTGTACTTTATGGTTTTCTTTAATCTAGTTTTGGTGATCTTAACTAGAGACAGCAACTCAATTCTTTCATTCAGATTTTCATTATAGATGAGATCGTCTTCAGCTCCTAAACATTTGATAATCGATTGAGTCTTTTTTGCAAACATCTGTAGAAACCAAAGCAGACATGATTTATCCTGATTAAAACTCCTGAGTTACCCTGTGAAAACACGGCATTAGAAAAGCCTGCGTCTTACCTTGAGGCTGTGGTGCAGGTAGAGGGACTGAGCTTCACATGCAGCCGTTTGCTGTGAGGAGGTGGAGCTGCAGAGCTTTTATACTCGGCTTTCTGTGCAGCCCAGAAACATTCCTGACTCACAGCTTCCCTTTCGCTGGAACATCAAGCTCTGCTTTCAAAAGCTGCCATATCATCTGAGGAAGGAGAAAACTCAGCTGTGTGGTTGAGGAGCAACAGAAACTGAGACGTCCCATTCGTCACAGACACACATGACTGAAGATGAGCAGCCAAGCTTGACTTCACCTGTAGATTATCAGAACATTTCCAGGATCAGGTGGACTGGAAAAAATAAAGCAAGACTTGACAAATATGTTTGAAGAGATGATTGTCCACCAGATGAGACAGGCTGACATTCCTGTGGCCTGCAGTCAGATAAACTGGCATCATCACCGCCTTTTAAATCCTGCAGGATGCTGCATTCAGGCTAACAGGTTCTGCGTAATCACGCTGGCTTCCTGCTCACCCAGAAAGCAGAGAAAACTGGGAACATGTTGGAGAAGGTGGACCCCACCAGAACTCAAAAGAACCAGACCATTTTTCCCTAGTGCCTTAAAGGTAGAGGGGACCCCAGTCACTGAATAACTGTGTTAGACCATCCTACCTTGCTCTTCTGCTCCTCAGGGGCATCACATGAAATAATCTCCCAAATCCACTCTGGTCTTCTTTCTTTCTGCCGAGACTCTTCCGAGATTTTTGTTGTATCAGCACCTACAGAGACTGCTGGTGGTGAATTCGGCCTTGATGAGACTTCCAGCGGCTTACGACGGAATCACTAAGGCGGTGAATGAACAGAACAGTAAGCTGGATAAACTGACTGTGATGGTTGGACAAAGAGGTGAGATGGGATAAATCTGGAAGTGTGAACATGAAATAGCCCAACTATTTGGAATATTCGATCCTGGAGCCAGTGATGAAAAGACTTTAAAGCTGAAGAAAAAGTTGGTTCAGCTTTTTCTCAAAACAAATTGTGTATTTAAATCAGACTTCCCACTATCTAAATTCTCCCCTGCGTTGTTATGGAGAAATCGCACAGACCTATTCCTGCTGCGAAGTGATAAAGATTTTCCAACATATGAAGGACACTTGCCTGCCGGAGGGACGGCGTTCATGGACATACAAAATTCCACACAACATGCACACACTACTGACTCACATTTATCTCATGGACTTACACACCACAAATCTCAAATGTTCTCCTTCTGCTATTATGTGTCACGTTATATTTGTGCCTTTTTGTGCAATGAGGTTTTTTGTGTAAGATTTCTCATACTGTATCTTGAGAGGTTAGAGTATTATAAATTCTTGTCTTTTTCTCTCCTTCCACTTCCCCCACATTTTAATCTTCCTTCAACAGATTCAAGGGCAGCGCCCTGTGGGCACCGTGTAAGGCCGGGTCTGGGGCAGTTTGGAGGAATGCGCCTAACGGCTGCGCTGATGTAGCAGCGGCCGACGTAGCAGCGGCCGACTGGCTGCGTTCCTTGGCAACGCAAGGCCTCAGTCAATCGTTTCCCCAAAATGTTTGTTAAGTGTACTGTGTGTGATGGACAGTTGTACTGGAACAGAATTTTCGATTGATTGAGTGATTGGTTGAGTGGTTGATTGATTGATTGATTGATTGGTTGATTGATTGGAACACTTGTTTGCAGTTAGACAGAAGAAACAGCAAGCTTGGTGTCATAAACCTTCAAACAGGAAACAGGCCTGAGAAAAGGTACAAATCCAGTTCTTTAGTGATCCAGCAGACCGAAAGTGGTGGAGACGGGTTACCACGAAAGCCTAAGCAGCCAGATAAAAACCAACCTTATCACAATGCAAAACCAGAAGGTAACATTTGTCAAAGGTGGAGCCATTCCCAAGGAATGATCACAAAGGACAACTTTGAAAGTATTTGCAGAGATTTTCTCACAGAGTACGTCACGTGTTTAACAAGATTAAACAGCGAACAGATTGACTCCAAAGGCAACCCTGACATTCATCATGCACCAGTGTATAAGGTTGAAAATAATATCTAATACATTTTGTTCTGTTTTATCCCAATTATGTTGGCCTTGATTTTTCTGCTATGGCTGCGGACCAGCGTAGTGATGCAGACATTCTGGCACTAAAGTCTGGGTCCACGGGCCTCCACCTGGAGGAAAGACAGGTGCAGGAAGGTGGTCCCTTTCTGCTTTGTGATCTTTCTACTGGCTGTCTGTGGATGGAATTCTAAACAATAATACTTAATTTCCATCATTACTAAATGAAAAGACAGTGGTGATGAAGTTCCAGCACTTTTATTGAGAAACAGAGCAGAGATCACATAGATGGAAAGTAATCACACCCCACGGTGTCTGTGTCTGCCTTATCTCTGCCCGTCCTCGCTTTTCAGCTCCCCAAAATACTGCACAGTGACCTTGGCTTGAGACAAAACAAAGACAGTCTATCGTAGACAATGAGTATCCCCCAGCAGCTGCAGCATTTGGCCTTGCAATCAGCAAACAGTGGATCTTATACACAGCCATCATGTCTGCAGGCCTCCTATGTCCGAGTGGTGTGAGGCCATAGTGACTTCAGAATAACATTTCTTATAACATTCCTCTCTTTTTTTTTTTGATGATGGCGTCGTCAGCATCAAAACAAAACAAGATGAACCATCATATGAAAATGTGAACAAAACACAGAGGACCCATTTCTGTAAATTTGTAAAGTGGGACCCAAACGGTTCCCGTGTTGAAACCGGGCAGTGCTAGAACTTTTAGTACAGATCCACATGAATGCTTCATAGAGTTTTATCACAAAAAAATAAAAGGTTTAGCTTTTATCTACAATTTAGGGTTCATCTAATTAAGTAAGGCCTGTTTTAGGTCCCTATGCACATATTATTTCAATTGACATTAGACTAGGTAAGCTAAACCCGTTCAGTAACCAAGGTTGAATCCCTCCACTCTTCCCCAACCCTGTCAAACCCCACTTGGTTCTCCATTCCCCATTCCCATGGACAATCATGGATCACTTTCATACCTTACAAATCCAGGAGTACCAGTCTGGGGTATCAGAGCGCAGGCCGGGCCTTTAATCACCAGAAAAACTCATCCTCTCTAAAGAATGATTAAAAACTGATGTGACCCCAGATGAAATCACGCTCTCGGCCAATCCTGAGCAAGAAGTACCTGTATTGAAACTAGGAATTACCATTACCAGCTAATATTAAAGGATCTTTAGAACCAATCAGATCCTGGTGAAGATTCTCAGTCATCCAGGTCATGGTCATTCCAAAGAAAAGGTAAAAAACAAAGCAACTGGACTTGTTTTCTGTAGTTGAAGACGTTTCGCTTCCTCTCCAGGAAGCTTTCTCAATTCAAAATGTTCAATTCAAAACTTTTTGAATTTAACTTTTTGAATTCAGAAAGCTTCCTTATTACTTTCTTCAAGAATTGAGAACAGGTTTCAGAACGGGAAATGTGTCCCAATAGGGAGTCTGGTTTATGATGATCTTTACCTTTACTAATCTTCTCCTTTCAGCCTTATATCAATGTTCTTACCTCGTTAACTCAGTACAGTTGTTATTTAGAGCACCAATGGATGCTGGATGCCTTCAGTTGTCTGGATGCCACCAAAATTCGAGACGTGACTTTGAAGTTCACAAAATATGTTCATTCCAAGGATCCTTGGGACAGCTTTGTACTTTCCCAACTTTAGTACAACTTTCTTCAGGCCACTTTCTTCCAAAACACTCAACATCTGTGTATTAGCAGCCAAAAACTGGTATGTCTAGTCCATGTGCAGCAGTCAGCTTGACCCAATTGGCAGACGACAATTTTTCCTCACCAAATGTTCTCCTGAAATGCTCATCGGTCATGAACTGATTAAGTTTCAAGGAGACATGGGTTCAGACTCCTGGCAGTGCCATCAGTGACTGTAACCAGTCACTGGAGGGTATATTATATTCTCTGTCTCTCTCTGGAACCATCTGTATTTTATTATTGTAAAATATGTAGCTGGAACCCCTCTGAAACATCCCATCGTGGAACCTTTATTCTCACTTTAACTGCCTGATTTCTGCACAGCTCAGAGGAAAGTGAATGTTTTCTAGATGGAATTGTAGAGAAGACTTTGAGTCAGAACTTGAAATAAAGTCATTCTTACATTCTAGGATCAACAATCTTTTATTAAACTTTTCAAAATATAAAAGATTGTTTCTGAAAGATGCTGGCGAGATGATTAACAACCAGCCATGAAAAGAGTTCTAGTAGACGGATGCACTGTGACTTTCTGTGGCGACAGCGATGAGGTGAGTAGAAAGAGCAGGAAGTAAAGGCAGAAGATGTGAAGGCAACGTAAACTGGTAGATCTACATTATCATCGATTACACTGAAACATCTTCATCCTCCTCGTCTAGAGGAGCTGCTTTCTTCAACCCATCATGGATCATCTTCGTCATCTTCATCATCTTCATCATTCGGGCTTAAAACACTGAAAGAGAAACTGAACAAACATTTGAGTTATTTCAAAGACGAACAGGAAATAGTTTTTGAAAGATATCGATGATATGAACATTCACAGATCTTTTTTGGAAAGAGACTCTAAAGAGACACTTTTTTTGCACTTTCCTTTAGGAAAGAGCAAAAACTCTTAATATTTTCAAGTGGAAAAGGAAAAAGAGGGAAAATAGTGGAAAACTTCTGTTTTCTGAACTCACATTTCTGGGTAAGTCGGTGCAAAGTACTTTTATTTATTATCGTGTCAAAGGTTTAGGATTCCTAGAAATTCGTTTGATGTTTGTCTTTCTAATCGGGATTTCTGAGAAGGAAAAGTTGAAATGATTTAAAGCAACATTAATACAACGGAAATATCTTTGCATATAATTTGAATATAATTGTGTGGCTCAGCCCAGTTTCTGGTGGAAATAAAAATTAGAATCAGATGTTTCTTTTTACCGATCTTATTGCTCTCTGCAGTTACTTCCATGAGTCCAAAAGCAAAGGTGGTGTTTACAGGCACAGTGAATTCAGTCCTCTCCTTTCCCCATTTCTGAAGGACAAGAACCACAGAGACGCAGCAGTTAATGCACAGATCGACCCAGTTTACCCCCAGGAACATCCTGAGGACTAATGCAGATGGAAATGATCAGGTTTTACTGTAAGAATTAGCACAAGGAGACTTTACAGTTCACTTTAGATGCAGGAGACTGAATCAGCCCATCCTACCTAACAGCAGGAGGTCACCCACAGGGCTGAAAGCAAAGTCAACAACCAGGGAGAAAAGCAGGTTTTGTCACGGCAAAACACTAGAATAAAAGCAATAAAACTGACCTTGGCTTCCAGGATCAGGGCTTTTAACTGAGATCTCACTCGAGCTTTATTTTGAAGAGTGACAGTCGTGTGATTATAGAAGACCTGATAAACAAAAGCCAGCGTCTCCGTCTTCTTGGTAATGATTTCGTTGAATGTCCTGTTCATCTTTCTGAGGTAAGAAAACAGTCAACACGTCCAGATAAAAAAAACTAAACTAATCAACCAGAATTACAACATATTTCCAGATAAAGAGCTTCTCAGATTACTGCAGACCAGAGAACTCCTACCTGTTGTTGCAGGTTTCTCTCAGTTTCCTTAAGTCCACCATGTCTTTCTTCACAGTGAAGGCTGTTGATAAGTCCTTAGTCTTCCTATTATTCACGATTTCAGCCTCATTTTTGCCTTTTACTGAGGTATTTGTTTGTTTTTTCAAATAAGTGGAGACGTCACTCAGCACCTCGATGTCTCTGTTCACTAAAGCTGAAGAGGAACATAGATTGCTGTGAGATGTGCAGATGCAAACGTCCAGATGTATAAATGCTGCTAAGAGTTCAAACCTTCAGGATCTATTCCACCAGCAGTTGCATCTTCCAACAGATCGACTAGACTTAGGTTCAGAAACGTGTACTTTATGGTTTTCTTTAATTTCATTTTGGTGATCTTAACTAGAGTCTGCAACTCAATTCTTTCATTCACATTTTCATTATAGATGAGATCGTCTTCAGCTCCTAAACATTGGATAATCGATTGAGACTTTCTTGCAAACATCTGTAGAAACCAAAGCAGACATGATTTATCCTGATTAAAACTCCTGAGTTACCCTTATGGAGGAAATCATCAGTATGGTACTGAAGAGAACGGCCTGATCTTTTATTATTGCCAAGGTTGAATCCTGTTTGTATTGATAACTGAAAACACTTTCCAAAGAATGATTAGTTCTAGAATGTTTTTACTGGATCACCACAGAGGTAAAGTAAGGCCAAAGGAACTTTAGTGGAACTACTCTTGGCTCCTACACTGTTTCAGTTTTTTTCCAATAAGACTTCACAGGAATGGAAGAACACACACACAAGGTTCAATCCTCCCCTAAACCCTGTGAAAACACGGCGTTAGAAAAGCCTGCGTCTTACCTTGAGGCTGTGCTGCAGGTAGAGGGACTGAGTTTCACATGCAGCCGTTTGCTGTGAGGAGGTGGAGCTGCAGAGCTTTTATACTCAGCTTTCTGTGCCGCCCAGAAACATTCCTGACTCACAGCTTCCCTTCGCTGGAACATCAAGCTCTGCTTTCAAAATCTGCCATATCATCTGAGGAAATAAACCAGCCAGACCTGCAGCTGATTTCTACGAATCTTTAAAAAATAACGTCTCGGGTGTGGAAAGGGTTTTCATGTTCAAACGTACTGTATTTATCTATATAGATATATGTAGTTTCTCAGTAAATGTTGAGGGAAAGATACTTATATTTAGAAATATTTTACATATATCTGTTTTTATTTAAGAATTAAGTTCAGGGACTGATCACTCTTAGATATTTTTGGATTATCACAAATCTTGGAATTTGGCAAGTATTTAAATCTAGTACTTTAAACAGTTTTATTGGCTTTGTTTTGCAGAACCACCATAAAACTGCTGGATCTTTTCCAGAGCCCGGTTCTCTTACAGAGCCAGGTTCTTCATTCAACAGGGGAAGGTAAGAGAAGATCTGATGTGATGTAGTAATACAGGATGATCTTCACAATACAGCTTTATTATTACTGTTCACATTAAAAGCCAAGAGAAAACAGATCTGCCAGCAGCACTGAAACTGAAGCCAAGCTTGACTTCACCTGTAGATTATCAGAACATTTCCAGGATCAGGTGGACTGGAAAAAAATGAAGCAAGACTCGACAAACATGTAGAAATGAAGCTAACACAGATGAGACAGGCTGACATTACTGCAGCCTGCATTCAGACAAACTGGCATCATCACCGCCTTTTAAATCCTGCAGGATGCTGCATTAAGGCTAACGAATTCTGCTTAATTGCGCTGGCTTCCACTAATATTGCTCACCCAGAAAGCAGAGAATAGTCTGGCACAAACGTTCACACTAAACATACAGGGCCTGTTTCACTGACAAGGCTTAGATTAAACCAGGAGTAGGCGTAATCTGGAGTTGTTAAGACCAACGCACCCCAATGTAAAGGCATTACCTCAACCCCGCAGAGGAAGTTTTAAGAGGGCTTGTTGCTGCTGCGGTCAGGAAAAGTGACCTTTTTATCCAGTGTCCTGTCTGGCAATGTGGCAATAACAATTGATGTCTTACGGCCAAAAAGAGCTCAACAGATTTTACTTTCACGAGTGGAGCAATCATGGCTCCGCTTGATTTATGCATGTAAATACTTTTATTATGATTCATCCAGGGAGTATTTCAAATTATGTGGACACTACAATGGGAAAGTAGGAGAGGAAAGGAAGAACAAGAGAAAAAAGAGAAAAGGTAAAAGAAAGAGGAGATAAAAGGCAGAGAATGATAAAACATCTTCAGTCTGCTTCATCACCTGCAAAGAGAGATGTAAAAAGAACAACTCAACCAACGGATATAGTATAAAAGATAGAATAAAGTAACACCTTGATACCATTGCTGAATTATATGTATTATTATTTAATCTGACATGTATAATGTGGTAGCTGAGGTTAAAAAATATAGGCTTTTTGTATAGAAGTGAATCTCAAAGTACCTGGTACCCAGCAGGGGGCCCGGCCCCCTGAGGCACCCGCCAGGAATGAGCCGGCACCCGCCCCGGACCCGAGGACCGCCAATGCACCAGAGGGCCAAGGAGCCAGCCAGCGGAGGGGGGCAGGACGGGGGGATGGGCTCTGCACTTAGCGGAGATATGAAATGTTCTTGGGAGAGGGAGCGGTTCGGACCCGAACCTGACAAGTAACAAAAAAAACACACACAATCTCATTCACACCTTCCCACCCTAGTGCCCCACTAGTGCCCGACTCTCCGAAAAAAAAAAAAAAGAAAAAAAGAGGACGCCGTACACACATTTGCACATAACACTCACATCCAATAATCCCGGGGGGGGGGGGGGGGGGGGCACCACAATCCCGGGCCCGACCCCCCGTTCCATACCCGGACCAGACACCCCCCGGCACAGGCCCCCCGGGGATTGGGGCCAACATGACCCATACGGGCCATCCAACCAGAACCCCCCTTCCCCCCTAAATACCTAACAGGCCCACTCCCTCCCCCTCCATACCCTAGCCACCCCTCTCCCCCAACCCTTTTACGGAGAGCAGAGGTGTCTGCCCCAGTCCCGGTAAGTCACTTGGGCCCCACAACAACCCTCCACCAAGACCCCGGACCCGGTGGCCCGCTCCTCTTCCAGGCCCCAGGCTCCGGGCGGCAATCGGTAAACAGGGGTGTGAGAAAGACCCAGATCCTCCCTACGCCCGCTCAAATGTTGTGTTGTTGCATGTTGTTCTCAAGTGTGTTTAAAACTGGAAGTACCGAAGGGGGTGTCCAGCTTGGAGGGGGTGCCAGTGCACCCCCTCCAAGCAACTACCCAGAACCCTCAGTGTCCAAATGCGAGAGGGGCTGGAAGGAGCCATCTGAGGTGAGGCCCACACAATAAGCTCCCCCAGATGTCTTTGCCCCCCCAGAGAATGGCCTACATGTATGTGCGTTGTGAAAATGTTGTGAGTGAAACTGTCTAAAATACATGATAAAATTGGGGTGAGGGACGTCATCAGAAAGTGGCAACCTCCAGTAACGCCCCCTCCCAAAGGACCTACATGTGTGGCGGCGTGATGGAGCAGGCAGAGGGAGGAGTCCAGGGATGGGGAGAAAAGGACTGGGGAGCCTACTGCACTCCCAGGGAGCCAGCTCCCCTGCTGACTCCAATAGGCACCCCCATTCCCCGAAAGCCCACCCAGAGAGGGGGGCCCGCCAGTCGCACCACCATAGTCCGGGGGCCAGGGACAGACGGTGGGGCCCGTGAGCCAACCACTCACCAGGACCAACACCTCCACCCCCCCAATCCATGAAACCTCCTGGCTGTCCTGGAGGTAAATAAAAAAGGCACCCCAGTTAGCCAGCCTGCATGAACCATGCAAACCCCTTCCCCCCAGACGAAACCCGCACCGGCAGATGGCATGGACCAGGACTGAGATAGGGGGCCGGATACGGAGCCCTCCAAACGTCCACATCCCACAACCCCAGACCCCCGGACCCACCCAGCAGCAGCACAGCTACCAGGTCAGTAACCCATGTCAGTCACCGCGGGACCCCCCAAGAGCACCGCAAGCGGCCGCTGTAGGCCACCCCAAGGTCTCCCAAGCCCCACTCAGAGGGGGCCAACAGACTCCGGGGTCAGACCCCCCAGAGCCCCAGGCACCCCCCCTCCCCCCTCAGCCAGCCCCCGCGCCCCGCAGGACACATCCCACAGCCCCCCATTCCTTTCCCCAAAGTTACCCAGCAAGCAAACTGATGGGGAAGGTGAAATTTTTACAACTCAGGCACTTTGATAAGTCCTTACATATCTGTGCCCAGAACCTCTGGACTGGTGTGCATAACCATAACGCATGAATATAATTATCAGGATGATTGCCTATGCACTGTGGACATATATTACTGTAGATTGTGGAAAACCCATCTTGAATAATCTTTGACCTGTATAGTGTACTCTGTGAAGGATTTTGTATTGTATTAGTTGTGAATTGGGGTTTCTAGTCATTTTGAAAGTTCTTAGACATGTCTGAGCCCAGAAGTTTTGTTCACAGCTGACTGATCAGATCCTTACAACACCGGGCCCAGCATGTCCTACTAAAACAGAAGGGAAGCACAAGGAACAGAAACACATCAAAGATGCCCTCCAAACCTGTGGGTACCCTAACTGGGCTTTTTTCAAATCAGCAAGAAAATCCAAAAGACCCGCTGCAGAACATAATGGTGAGAAGAATAAATGCAAAAACATCGTCATCCCATATGTTGCTGGAGTCTCTGAAAAAATTATTTTCTCCAAAGACAAAATCCCAGAACATTTCAAAGCAAACAGGACCCTCAGACAGAGGCTGGTCCATCCTGAGGACAAAACCCCCAAACCTAAGATGAGTGGAGTGGTGTCTGCAGTTCAGTGCAGTGAGGAATGTTCTGATCTTTATATTGGAGAACCCAAACAACCTCTCCACAGACGCATGGCTAAACACAGGAGAGCTACCTCCTCAGGTCAAGACTCTGCTGTCCACCTAAAGGACAAAGGACACTCTGTGAGGACCAACATGTCCACATTTTAGACAAAGAAGACAGATGGTTTGAAAGGGGTGTGAAGGAAGCCATCTACGTTAAGAGAGATAAAACAACCTTAAACAGAGGAGGAGGCCTTAGGTTCCAACTCTCAAAAACTTACAACACAGCTATAGGATTAATTCCA
Source organism: Fundulus heteroclitus (assembly GCF_011125445.2). Lineage (NCBI taxonomy): Eukaryota > Metazoa > Chordata > Actinopteri > Cyprinodontiformes > Fundulidae > Fundulus > Fundulus heteroclitus. The sequence goes on from NC_046368.1 coordinate 2,490,191, forward strand.
GCCAATCATCACCTTAACTCTCACCCTCATTCAGGTGATTAAAACATTGTTCCTTTAAGCCAAGCCAATAACGACCCTAACGACTCCTCGTTACAGAGGAGTGGACCAGTTTCGGTTCAGTCTGCTGGCTTAATGACTTTAACGACCGCCCATTACTAAGGGGTGGACCTGTTTCTGTTTAATCTGCATGTTATCTAAGCCATTACAGGCCTTTGTTGGGCAGTAGTATAAAGCCTGGTACTCCACATTACTCCAGACTATTTGAATTGAGAAAGCTTCCTGAAGAGGAAGCGAAACGTCTTCAACTACGGAAAACAAGTCCAGTTGCTTTGTTTTTTACTATTTGTTGGAACCGTATATTATTGATAATTTAATACCTTACCCATATATTACTGGTAATTTAATACCTTACCCACATATTACTGATAATTTAACCTCTTGTTGCGCTAAACTTTTTTACTCCATCATGATTCACTGAAATCAGGGACATTTCTGGGGACAGGTCATCCAAAAACGGGGTCTGTCCCTGGAAATCTGGGACATGTGGTCACCCTACATGGGGGTGGAGTGATATTATCGAATATAATTATATAATCCAGTAAAAAAGTTATTTTAGCAAAAAAAAGTTAATAAAAAGTTAGTTTAGCCATGTCTCTCATTGAGTAAATGAGGAAACAATAAGCTTCTTAAACAGCAGATAAACATGAACCCCGCTGATCTGAACGGCTTTCATCTCCACACATGAACCCAGACCCTCCACAGTCCAGCCTTCAGAGCCCACAGGTATTCACACCCCAGGAAGATTCTGATTTAAAATGATTTTCATTCAACAAGCGCGTCTCTCCTAACATCCTAAAAGAACAGCAAACTGAAATGTGTCGTAAATGAATCATTCCTTCATCACTAGTCAGCAGAAAGTTATGTTTTAACTGGTTTTTCAGGGTTCTGGAAATGATGCGTTACCTTCTTCACATCCAGGCATGATGCCCAGGATAAAAGAACCGTTTCATCCACCCAGCCGGACGCTGCCTCACAATAAACCATTATTCTCTGTGATCCTCCCCAAGCTGTTATGTGGTGTAATGTGTTCATACAACACACACTTTACAGTTATTCAGTTATTCATACGACACACGGACAACTGCAGCATTTCTTCAGCATGAACCAGATTTTATTCTTGGACAGAACAATGTTAGAGGAACTGAACATTTCTTGTTTCTTCTAGTGAAACCTCTTGAACTGAGATGAAAACCGTAATGACTTCACATCACCAGAGTCACCATGAGGACCAGACGCAGGAAAGAAGCCTTAAATACAAAGTCACATGATTAATTAGTCCGTACTATAGAAAAAAAAACACATATTATACATATATACATAAGAGTGAAGAAGATGGAGCTATGTTACCATCAGTAGTTCTGATTATTTTTGTTTCTCCTGAATCTCAACAGGACAAATGATCCAACGATGTGAAATAAGTCACTTTGAACAGCGGCAGCAGTTTGTGTCCCCAGAGCAGGCGGCGTTTCTCAGGGCTTTGTTCTTAGCTTCGCTCACAAATCAACAAAGTCAGTCCAGTGCTGCTCTGGAGTCAGCGCCACGCTTTATTTTAACTCCGTTTCTAATCAGATGGATGGAAAAGGCAGCCGACGACGCCGACTTTCATTTTTACACAATAGAAAGAGGAAATGATGAGTTACTCTAAGGGGACGTGCACAGTGTTCACAGGCAGGAACCCACAGGGTGAAAGCAGCTCAGACGTTTCAGGTCAAGTGCAAACTGGCTCATAAACACCAATCATTTAGGATTTCACTATTAAATTAATCTACAACACCAACATGGAGGAATAAACTAAAAGTATAAATAAAGTAGAACGTGACCTTCATCAGAGTTCGTCAGCCGTGCGGCTGCTGGACATTGGTGAGCATGCTCAGACCGCGGCATAAATAACAGCAGGAAAATTCCTTCATAGTGGCTGGATGCAGCAGAGCCGGACGCCGTGAAGTGTTGAGATGTTCCTCAGACCGAGCTGTGGGCTTGTTAGCATGCGTGTTAGGAGAAGAGGCGCCGCGCTAGACGTCATCAAATATTCGGCTCCGAGACGAAGACATGGACAGATAACGTCCTCCTGCGTGTCTGAAAACAGACAATAAAGAGAATAAAGAGCGGCATCAGACCTGCTAACGAGCAAAGACCTGCTAACGAGCAAAGACCTGCTAACGAGCAAAGACCTGCTAACGAGCAAATCTAATCAACTAATCACAGCGCTGTCTCTGGTCATCGGCGTGTAAAAGTATTCACACCCCAGCTTCTTCATCCTGTGTCACATCACAGCCAACCACTTCCATCCATTTTATTCAGGATGTTATAAGAACACAAAGTGGAGCAGAGTGCTTCAGCTTCAGGAGTACAGGTCCGTGTTCTAGTTCTGGTTCTCCATGGCAGCCACCCCCCCCCCGGGACGTTGGTAGGACGTTACCACTTCTATCGTTTTGTTCATCCTATTTTGGGCCAAATTAAATCCCAGCTTTCAGAATTAAACAGTCGCCTGCTTCACCGCTTGGTCGCATAATCGGCTAAATTAGCAGAATAAGGACTTAAAATACATAACTCTGAAATAAATGTTCTTTCTGTGTGAGACCTTCACACAGAAAGAATCTGAAAAGTGCGGCGTGCCCCTGTTAGCACAACCAGCTCTGGTGAAGACCGGGCTTTGACTAGGCCACGGATCTAATCCATCCCATAATGGCTGTGAGTGTATGTTGAGTACGTGGTTCTGATGGAGGACGGTCCTCCAGCTGGTTCTGGATGGAGCTCCATCCATCGGAACCACAGCGTGATGCAGGACGTGTTCAGGGGACGAGCAGCAGGAGGCGCTGAAGGTCCAGGTTAGCTCTCCTCTGAGCAGAACCAACCTCCTGCAGGTTGGATCTAGCTGGACCCGTCTGGTTGTTAGTTCTCCAGAACCAAACAGGGTTCTGTTTATTACGGCACCAAGAAAATGCTTCTGCTCCAACAGAAAACCACTGAGACCTCGTTAGTTCTGCTGCTCGTTAACAGCAGGTGTGACGGACTTCCTGTTTACCTGCCAGGCTCCGCCTCCAGCGGGTCGTCCGTCAGCGAGTCGGCGTTGAAGTCCAGCGGTTCTGCATCCTGCAGCAGCTCCATGCAGTCCCTCTCCGCCCGGACCCCGGAGCGGGAGTATTTAGCCTCTGCAGGTCAGAAACGGGTTCTGTTGGGGTTCTGATGGGTTCTGATAGGGTTCTGTTAGGGTTCTGATGGATTCTGTTGGGGTTCTGATGGGTTCTGTTGGGGTTCTGGTGGGTTCTGTTGGGGTTCTGTTGGGGTTCTGATGGGTTCTGTTGGGGTTCTGATGGGTTCTGTTGGGGTTCTAAAGGGTTCTGATGGGTTCTGTTGGGGTTCTGATGGGTATGTTGGGGTTCTGATGGGTTCTGTTGGGGTTCTGTTGGGGTTCTGATGGGTTCTGTTGGGGTTCTAAAGGGTTCTGATGGGTTCTGTTGGGGTTCTGATGGGTTCTGTTGGGGTTATAATGGGTTCTGTTAGGGTTCTGATGGGTTCTGTTAGGGTTCTGATGGGTTCTGTTGGGGTTTTGATGGGTTCTGTTGGGTTCTGTTGGGGTTCTGATGGGTTCTGTTGGGGTTCTGATGGGTTCTGTTGGGGTTATGATGGGTTCTGTTGGGGGTCTAAAGGGTTCTGATGGGTTCTGTTGGGGTTCTGATGGGTTCTGTTGGGGTTCTGATGGGTATGTTGGGGTTCTGATGGGTTCTGTTGGGGTTCTGTTGGGGTTCTGTTGGGGTTCTGTTAGGGTTCTGATGGGTTCTGTTGGGGTTCTAAAGGGTTCTGATGGGTTCTGTTGGGGTTATAATGGGTTCTGTTAGGGTTCTGTTGGGGTTTTGATGGGTTCTGTTGGGTTCTGTTGGGTTCTGTTGGGTTCTGTTGGGGTTATGATGGGTTCTGTTGGGGTTTTGATGGGTTCTGTTGGGTTCTGATGGGTTCTGTTGGGGTTCTGTTGGGGTTCTGTTGGGGTTCTGATGGGTTCTGTTGGGGTTCTGATGGGTTCTGTTGGGGTTCTGATGGGTTCTGTTGGGGTTCTGATGGGTTCTGTTGGGGTTCTGATGGGTTCTGTTGGGGTTCTAAAGGGTTCTGATGGGTTCTGTTGGGGTTCTGATGGGTATGTTGGGGTTCTGATGGGTATGTTGGGGTTCTGATGGGTTCTGTTGGGGTTCTAAAGGGTTCTGATGGGTTCTGTTGGGGTTCTGATGGGTTCTGTTGGGGTTATAATGGGTTCTGTTAGGGTTCTGATGGGTTCTGTTGGGGTTTTGATGGGTTCTGTTGGGTTCTGTTAGGGTTCTGGTGGGTATGTTGGGGTTCTGTTGGGGTTCTGTTGGGTTCTGTTGGGGTTCTGGTGGGTATGTTGGGGTTCTGTTGGGGTTCTGATGGGTTCTAAAGGGTTCTGTTAGGGTTCTGGTGGTTCTGTTGGGGTTCTGTTGGGGTTCTGATGGGTATGTTGGGGTTCTGTTGGGGTTCTGATGGGGTTCTGATGGGTTCTGTTGGGGTTCTGTTAGGGCTCTGATGGGTTCTGTTGGGGTTCTAAAGGGTTCTGTTGGGGTTATAATGGGTTCTGTTAGGGTTCTGTTGGGGTTTTGATGGGTTCTGTTGGGTTCTGATGGGTTCTGTTGGGTTCTGATGGGTTCTGTTGGGGTTCTGATGGGTTCTGTTGGGTTCTGTTGGGGTTATGATGGGTTCTGTTGGGGTTATGATGGGTTCTGTTGGGGTTTTGATGGGTTCTGTTGGGTTCTGATGGGTTCTGTTGGGTTCTGTTGGGTTCTGATGGGTTCTGATGGGTTCTGTTGGGGTTTTGATGGGTTCTGTTAGGGTTCTGATGGGTTCTGTTGGGTTCTGATGGGTTCTGTTGGAGTTATAATGGGTTCTGTTAGGGTTCTGATGGGTTCTGTTGGGGTTCTGATGGGTTCTGTTGGGGTTCTGTTGGGGTTCTGGTGGGGTTCTGGTGGGTTCTGATGGGTTCTGTTGGGGTTTTGATGGGTTCTGTTGGGTTCTGATGGGTTCTGTTGGGGTTCTGGTGGGTATATTGGGGTTCTGTTGGGTTCTGTTAGGGTTCTGGTGGGTATGTTGGGGTTCTGTTGGGGTTCTGATGGGTTCTGTTAGGGTTCTGATGGGTTCTGTTGGGTTCTGGTGGGTATGTTGGGGTTCTGTTGGGGTTCTAAAGGGTTCTGTTAGGGTTCTGATGGGTTCTGTTGGGTTCTGATGGGTTCTAATGGGTTCTGATGGGTATGTTGGGGTTCTGTTGGGGTTCTGATGGGTTCTGTTGGGGTTTTGATGGGTTCTGTTGGGTTCTGATGGGTTCTGTTAGGGTTCTGGTGGGTATGTTGGGGTTCTGTTGGGGTTCTGATGGGTTCTGTTAGGGTTCTGATGGGTTCTGTTGGGTTCTGGTGGGTATGTATGTTGGGGTTCTGTTGGGGTTCTGATGGGTTCTAAAGGGTTCTGTTAGGGTTCTGATGGGTTCTGTTGGGTTCTGATGGGTTCTAATGGGTTCTGATGGGTATGTTGGGGTTCTGTTGGGGTTCTGATGGGTTCTGTTGGGGTTTTGATGGGTTCTGTTGGGTTCTGATGGGTTCTGTTAGGGTTCTGGTGGGTATGTTGGGGTTGTGTTGGGGTTCTGTTGGGTTCTGTTAGGGTTCTGGTGGGTATGTTGGGGTTCTGTTGGGGTTCTGATGGGTTCTAAAGGGTTCTGTTAGGGTTCTGGTGGGTATGTTGGGGTTCTGTTGGGGTTCTGATGGGTTCTAAAGGGTTCTGTTAGGGTTCTGATGGGTTCTGATGGGTTCTGGTGGGTCAGGTGTGCAGCAGAGGGAGGAACACGTTGGGACTCACGTCTCTCTCTGCTGGACTCGGAGTAGTTCGTCTCCTTCATCTCATGGCTGGTCCGGTTCCTCGCAGCGAGGTCCTCCCTCTGGTTCCCGTAACGTTCCTTCCACTCCTGAAACAGAGACTCGCCGTCAGCGACCGGACCTCCTGGACCGGGCCAGCAGAACCTCCGGGTCCAAAGAGGTTCTGCTGCCAGACGGACACACTCACTCTGCGTCGGCTCTCTCCGTCCTCCATCCTCTGCCGCTTCCTCCTCTCTGCGGGAGACAAGACCCGGTTTATGGACCGCTGGTGGTTCCACCGGTTCCGTCCGGACCGGGATCTGTACTCACCGCGCCGGATCAGCTCCTTTCCCTCGTCGATCAGGTCAGAGGTCATGTCGCTGTCGTCCATGAACTGCTGGAAGCCCAGAAGGTTCAGGCAGCGCGTTCCCAGACTGGGTCAGAACAACCAGAACATGGTTAGAACTTAAGCTGAGAGCAGACACTCGCAACCAGAACCAGAACTTTTTAACATTCTGTCACATTAAACCAGAACCGGGCTCAGGTCTGTGGCTGTGGGGTGCAGGGTTCTGAGGCGGCCCGGTTTCTGGTTCTGAGGTTCTGCTGACCTGAAGTAGGTGGCGATGCAGAGGATGACGATGAGCATGGGGTAGTAGATGTAGAACCCGTTGGCGATGAAGGACAGAACCCGCATGGAGCCCATGATCTGAAAGAGAGAGGCAGAGCAGCTGAGCCGGACCGGGTCAGGCGGCGCCGTGCGACCCGGTCCGGCTGGACTCTTACCGAGGTGTAAGCCGTCTGCAGCTTCTCCTGGTGGGAGATGGCCGAGTCCATGTGGATCAGACCCAGGAAGTTCAGGCACAGCGGAGGAGTCAGGCGGCAGAAGAGCCTGAACCAGAACCAGAACCGTTAGCTCAGCGTCTGGGATGGCGCCGGTTCTGCTCCTCCTGCAGGAACGTCAGAACCTGCAGGAGGAGCAGAACCGGCTCTCTGTTCTGCTGAACCAGAACCAGAACCAGAACCGTTAGCTCAGCGTCTGGGGAATTGATTCACATTTCAAGATTCGAATCTTGAAATGTGAATCGATTCTTCTCAAACTGGATCGCTGGTATTAGAACCATTTTTAGCTGTTACCTTAATTGACTGTAGTTATGCAACATGTTGATATTAGTTGATATTAGTTTTATAAACCATCAACAGCAGATTAATAAAGTGTCTAATTAGAACCAAACTTCCCTGAATGTTTCACAAACTGATGCAGGATAAAAAACAGAGATCTCTGTTTCTATTTCTATTCTATTCATAAACATTTTATTAAACCAAGAGGAACACTAACCTGGTGAATTATTAGAAATATAACATTAAAAATTCACCCCCTGGAGTCTAGGGAGAGCCAGAATTATTTATTTTATAATTCCTTAGGGATTAATATGAGAATTGATTGAGAGCGGTCATCTGCCTCGACCCAGTCGGTCGAGGCAGATGACCGTTCATACTGAGCCCGGTTCTGCCGGAGGTTTTTTTTCCCGTTAATGGGTGGTTTTTCTTCCCACTGTCGCTTCATGCTTGCTCAGTATGAGGGATTGCAGCAAAGCCATGTACAATGCAGATGACTCTTCCTGTGGCTCTACGGTTCCCCAGGAGTGAATGCTGCTTGTCGGGACTTTGATGCAATCAACTGGTTTCCTTATATAGGAAATTTTTGACCAATCTGTATAATCTGACCCAATCTGTATAATATGATTGAACTTGACTTTGTAAAGTGCCTTGAGATGACATGTTTCATGATTTGGCGCTATATAAATAAAACTGAATTGAAATTGAATAATGGATTTTTTCACACAGCCCCACTAACAGGACAACAGGCAGCAGGGTGTGTGTGTGTGTGTTACTGTGTGTGTGTGTGTGTGTGTGTGTGTGTGTGTGTGTGTGTGTGTGTGTGTGGGAGGGGGGGGGGGGTAGTGTGTCACTGACATGCCGCTGAACTGCAGGCTGTAGGCGTCGGTCTGATGGTGGGAGGCCAGGTAGTAGTAGTTAAAGACCCGGATACGGAAGACGGTGGAGTAGACGCAGGTGCAGAGGAAGAAGATGGTGACGAAGCACGCCATCTGGTGGAGAGACGACACATTACCGCTAGACAGGAAGTGTTAATTCACCTGTTACCTGAACCACAGGTAACATCTCTAATCAGCTTTAATGGCCGTGGGTCTAAGGCTGTCTGAGGAACAGAACCTCTCCTAGGACAGAACCTTGGTCCGGGTCAGAACCTTGGTCCGGGTCAGAACCTTGGTCCGGGTCTCACCTCGATGTAGAGGTAGTTGTAGTCCCTCTCTGCCAGCTGGATGAAGACGGCGAAGAGCGACAGAACCGGCCGGGTGCTGAAGAAGGTGCATTCGGACCAGACCACGGCCACGCTGAACAGGGTCAGAACCACAGAGAGCAGCCGGTAGAACCAGCACTTCAGGAGACACTCCCAGTACCACTCTGAGGCAGAAACACACACGGGTCAGACCGCCGTCCCCGCAGGGCGTGGCCGCGGGCCGCCCGGCGCCGACCCACCTACGGTCGGGGTGTACAGGTACCGGCCGACCCAGCCGACCGGCTCGCAGGACGGGAAGCTGTGGACGAACTGGCGGCCCACGCTGCTCTCGTTCTTGGCCACGTCCTCCAGGTGGATGGCCTGCTGCAGCAGAATCTGCCACTGGACCCGGGTCCGGTTCTGCCTCTGGACCGCGTAGATCACCTGAGGACAGACGGCCGTGAGCCTCCAGAACCGGGCCGTGAAACTCCAGAACCGTCAGCCTCCAGAACCGGGTCGTGAGACTCCAGGACCGGGCTTTAAGCCTCCAGAACCGGGCCGTGAAACTCCAGAACCGTCAGCCTCCAGAACCGGGCCGTGAGACTCCAGAACCGGGCCGTGAGCCTCCAGAACCGGGCCGTGAGCCTCCAGAACCGGGCCGTGAGCCTCCAGAACCGTCAGCCTCCAGAACCGGGTCGTGAGACTCCAGGACCGGGCTTTAAGCCTCCAGAACCGGGCCGTGAGCCTCCAGAACCGGGCGGTGAGCCTCCAGAACCGGGCTGTGAGCCTCCAGAACCGGGCTGTGAGCCTCCAGAACCGGGCCGTGAGACTCCAGAACCGGGCCGTGAGCCTCCAGAACCGGGCGGCGCTCACCTGCTTGTGCAGCTTCACCAGGCTCTTCTCGGTCGGGTAGGAGTTCTGCTTGTCGTCAAAGTCCTCGTAGTCGTCCATGTTGCGGCCCATCTTCTCCTGGTAGTCTACGGGACACTGGGGGGGGGGGGGGGGGTGTTAGCGTTAGCAGGTTAGCATTAGCACCTCTCCTACCTTCATGGACCGTACCTTCCTCAGGACGGTGTCGATGCATTTCCTCAGCGGATGGTTGTACTTGATGGACTCGCTGACCTTGCGGACCTCCTGCAGCATCAGAACACGTTCAGCCGAGCCCAAACAGAACCACCCCCCCCCCCCCCCCGCCCGCCGCTCACCTCCATCACGTCCTCCAGGTTCTCCTCGGCGTCGGCCTTCTCCGTCATCAGCTTGGACGCCTTGAAGTAGGTCTTCATGAGCAGGTGTCCGTGGCGGGAGGCGTTCCAGTAGGAGCGAGGGATCTCCACCAGACCGTAGCCCAGCAGCAGCACCAGCAGGAACAGGCCCCAGGTGTTGGCCGCCGTGATGCCGATGGTCTGCAGCCCGTACCTGGGGGACCGGACAACCGGGTCAGGACAGCCGGGTCAGGACAACCGGGTCAGGGGACCGGACAACCGGGTCAGGACAAGCGGGTCAGAGGACCAGACAACCGGGTCAGGACAACCGGGTCAGGGGACGAATGGGTCAGGAGACAACTGACGGTTCCGTCTCCCAACACCGGAGGCTGTTCTGTCCCGGGTCATCCCACCGTTCTTCTGGAAGCAGGCAGCCGGCGCCGGCCCAGAACCCACAGAGGTCCTGTAGGTCTGGGCGTTCTGACCCGGCTTGGTTCTGGTGTGAAATGGTTCCGGTTCCTGCTGACCGTGGACCAGCCGGGGGTTCCCACCAACTCCCAACTTCTGATCATTTGAAGTCGGGTTTTACTCATGTTCTACTGCAGGGTTCTGCAACCAGCACCGCTTTGGACCTTTGGCTGAAACAGAACCAACTAACCTAAAGCTGGAAAACAGGATGTGGTTCTTTAAAAGATTAACTTCCTGCAGTAAATCTGGGGAAACGTTTTATTCAGCTGGACGGACCGAGGAAACGCCCTTTGGACCAGAACCAGGGTTCTGGTGGAAGTTCTGTGTAAAGCTACAAAAATGTGCTTTTATTAATAAATAGTTCATTTTCATCAAAAACATTAGAGTTTTCTGATAAAATAACAGATTAAATCCTACAGAAGATCTGAGCTTCAATGCATCAAAGTTATTTCTCAGCATGAGAGAGAAACCGGACCGGGTCGACCCGGATGGACTGCGGACGTTCTGGACCTGAGAAAACGTCTCTCTGACGTCTGATGAAGGCGTTTCAGAACCTCTTTATCTTTAGCTCAATAACGTGGAACATGTTCTGGTTCTGATTGGCTGAGACGAAGTTATCCCCTCGTCCAAGACCAGAACCACGACCCACCCAATGACCCGGGTCAGAAAGCTCCAGAGCAGAACCTGGGTCTAGTTCTGGTGAGACCCGGTCCACGCGCCGGTACCGGTGGGCTCACCAGGAGAGGTGCAGCTCCGGGTGGACGGCCACGTAGATGAGCAGCGACCCAAAGATCAGCAGGTAGGTTCCGTAGTAGATGGCGTTCTCGATCAGCGCCGTCTTGATCTTCCCGGTGATGGAGAACCCGCCGGACCGCGCGTACGACTGCATGAAGGGCAGCAGCAGCCTGGGAACAGCAGCAGAACGTCAGAGCAGGAAGCCGGTACCAGCCGGTACCAGCCGGGCCGGGCCGGGTCCGACTCACCAGGTGAGGAACTGGGAGGTCCAGTACACCACTCTCCAGAACACGGGCATGATGCCTTCAGGGATGTAGCTCCAGGGCCTGTAGCACGGCGCCGCACCGCTCCTGAGAAGCACAAAGCCAACAGAACCATGAGAGCTCTCCAGAACCAGCACCAGCTGAGGTACCGGGAACCCAGCTTCACTAGCAGACCAGCATCAGAGTCATCATAGCAATGGCATGCCAACGGGTTCTGCTTTCCATGGATATTCAGATCTACAGGGAACCGCACAGAACACCAGCAGGTAGAACTTCCTGCTCTGAGTCCAGGTCCGTTCCCAGAAGTTCTGAGAAAATCCCCAAAATCACAACAAAATGACATTATTGTCATAAACCGTGAGCTAAATGTCAGTAAATTGTTATTATAGAACATTAGGATGTTGAAATAGACTGGAAACCCGATAACAGAATTACCGGTTCCCCCGTTTCACTGAGCTCCGGTACCGTTAAAGAACCCGAACGGTGTCAGAACCGACCAGTTCAATCAACTGCTCTTCGGTTCTTCAGGGTTCTTGGTGTAAATGTCTGGAGAAGCGACTCGGCTTCAGGACGTTTCTACGTTTGCAGGTAGAACTTCCTGCTGTGAGTGCAGGTCCGATCCCAGCCGGTTCTGTTTGGACTTTCATACGCTGCAGGTTCTGGGCAGGTGAGGTCAGAACCTCCAGCAATGGAGGATTCAGCATCAGAGTCGGTTTCTGCGAAAACTTTGATCATTTTTTAACCAACGATACTAAACAGACTGTGTCACTAATTAAGCTTTTAATGAGCAAAAAGTTTTGCTTTTATAAATACATATTCTGCCAAAGTCTAATAACCTCACATCAAAAATGAATCGTTCTCCTAACGTATTTAGTAGTTGATAAACACATGGGTGGTGTTGCACCACTGGGGGGCGCCGCGCTGCCTCACTGTTTCTGACTACAGCAGCAGAAAAGGGACAAACTTGTCAGCGATACTCGTTTTCCCTCCATCCGTCTAAAGAAACCAGCAAAGACTTCAGTAGATCCTCTCCCTGCTGTTCTGCAGACATGGAGAACCGTCCACTCTCTGCCCAGAGAGAGAAAGGAACCAAGGAAAGAAAGAGGAGTAAACACCAGAGGAACTAGAGTCTATATCAGCCCAGCTACTATTACCAGGTGGAGATAATTCATCAGGGAGCAGGATTTAAAGCAGATGCTGAGGCTGCAGCTTCCTGCTGGACAGCTGAGTTCATTCATTATAACATTATAACAGTTATAATGAAAAACAGTTATTTCTACCGTTATGTTAGAAAGAGAGCAGCAGCTACTCTGTCCTCCGGCAGAGACGGCCGCTGTGTTCGTCTCTCAGGGAGGATGGGTACGCCGAGGCGGAGGGATATCAGCCGTTCACCGTCTGTAGCGCGCAGTGAGACCGCGTCACTACTCGTGTTTATAGTCGCTAATTCTAAAGTCCAAATAAGCGACGGCACCTTCAGCAACGAGCCAAAAAAAACAGCGACTCACAGAATTTACAGGCGACTTTAAAGAAAACAAGCGGCCTCGGTAACAGAGGCAGAAACATTTCACACCATGACCGTAGCTAGTAGCTGTTAGCTGTTAGTAGGAGCTAGTAGCTGTTAGCAGGAGATAGTAGCTGTTAGCAAGAGCTAGTAGCTGTTAGCAGGAGCTAGTAGCTGTTAGCAGGAGCTAGTAGTTGTTAGCTGTTAGCAGGAGCTCGTAGCTGTTAGCAGGAGCTAGTAGCTGGTAGCAGGAGCTAGTAGCTAGTAGCTGTTAGCAGGAGCTAGTAGCTGTTAGCTGTTAGCAGGAGCTAGTAGCTGTTAGCAGGAGCTAGTAGCTGTTAGCAGGAGCTAGTAGCTGTTAGCAGGAGCTAGTAGCTAGTAGCTGTTAGCAGGAGCTCGTAGCTAGTAGCTGTTAGCAGGAGCTCGTAGCTAGTAGCTGTTAGCAGGAGCTCGTAGCTGTTAGCAGGAGCTAGTAGCTGTTAGCAGGAGCTAGTAGCTGTTAGCAGGAGCTCGTAGCTGTTAGCAGGAGCTCGTAGCTGTTAGCAGGAGCTAGTAGCTGTTAACAGGAGCTAGTAGCTGTTAGCAGGAGCTAGTAGCTGTAAGCAGGAGCTAGTAGCTGTTAGCAGGAGCTAATACATGGAGGACATGTTGACATTGCCACGTTTATGATCCTCCGAGGCTTCCATAGTCCTTACTACAGTGAAGTCGGCTGTTGTTCATTTAGCGCACCACTAGATGGCGCCCTGGCGTGAACATCTTACATGCTGAGGCCGTAATGGATAGCATTAAATAATAACGTTTAGAAAATCCTGTTCCATCATGTTCATGAGGAGATTTAAAGTCCTGTTATAGGCAAAATAATGATCCTTTCTACAAACTTTCTCTTTTAAAAGAAAACTCTGCTGGTTAAGCTACAGAGGAAGCTTTGATCTCTGAGCTGTAGACGCATGAAGCATCTAAAGGCCTCTGCTTTGTTCAAGGATGGCAGATGAGTGACATCAGCAACACCTTCAGTCACCTGATGACTTCCTGTTTCTATGTCACTATATTAATTAACCAACAGGAGGACGACTGGTCCTCTGTTAACTGTGGGGGGCCCCGGCCGCTGTGGCCCCTCCCTGAGAGAACCCAGACCTTTTAGTTGGAGCCACCGTGGCGTTGGGGGTGGTGTGGTTGGCCGGGCTGATGGTGGAACCAGAACCATGATCCTCATGGTCCAGGATGCACTGCCTGTAGATGGTCTGTAGGGGGCAGAGAGAGAACACCTTCAGGTTAATGAAGACACCAGAGACCCGGTTTCTGTTCAGCTGCGTCGGTTCTGCTGTTTGACTACAGAGAGTTCTGCAGCGGCGAGACTGTCGGGTTTAACGGAACCAGACCAGAACCCCCGCTGGTTCAAACAACACCGGGGCTCTGCGGGTCGGTACTGACCGTGCTGACGTCCAGCGGTAGGATGAAGACGATGAGGAAGCACAGGTACCAGGCCAGCAGCGTGCCGAACAGAACCATGCGCTGCTGCTTCTTGAAGTCTCCGTAGCGGTGCAGCAGGAACAGCGCCAGGAAGAAGACCAGGACGATCTCGATGCCGAGCGCCGCGCCGCTCATGGTGCTGCAGCGCCCCCAGCAGGTCCACCGGAAACCTGCAGGAGGCCACAGAGAGAGACGACCCAGTCAGACCGACAGAACCAGGACCAAACTACAGCTACACGTCTCTTTTGGACAGAACAGTCTGTCTGTCTGGATCACAGTCACTGAGCTATATAATACACTGGAGTGCTGATTTTGCCGAAAAACTGAAGTCACTGGCCGCCATCTTGCTACTCCCTACTCTCCCAGAATCCCACAGGATTTGGTTGCAACAACAAGCAGTTTTCTGGCTGAGTAAAAACGTTTCACAGGTAATTCTACAGTCAGTGGATGTACTAACACTATCAACTACTAGGAAATTAGGTGCTGAAATATTTTACATGTTATTCATATTAAATTTATATATATGTATATATAAGTATGTGTATATGTATATATATATGTATACATATATGTAAATATATGTGTAGGAGCCAATTATTTTTAGTTATTAATAAAATTTCTATTCTTGTGTATAAGCTAGTTAAGGTTATTTATTTTACTTTATTGTTTGATATTTGTTTTGAGATTATGTGTTGGTTATTTAGTTTTCTTTGTTTCTAGTTAGTTATGAGCAATTTGGGGGGATTAAGTTTATAAATAGGCTGTCATTGGTAGGACCAGCATGCATCTGGGTGGGCGTATGGTTTTTTACCAGCGCAAGAGAAGCAGGGAGGAAAATGTTTGTCAATTTTTGTTTGCTTGCAAAATATTTCAGAACATGACTTTCTCAGTACTTGATAGTTTTAGAACATAACATAAAAGTATATGGCATTTGACATTTTAAAAGTCTTAAGCCCCCCCGTAACATGAGAAAATCCTCGTTATTCGATGCTGTAGCGCACATATTCCCTAGTTACTGGGGGGAAATAGGGAGTACCAATATGGCGGCTGGTGGCTTCACAGCGACTCGTTCTAACAGCGGCTATTAGCACTCCAGTGTAGAATAGAGATCAGTGGTTTGGAAACTGGACCCGCATGGTGGCTCCTGGAATTCTGGACCACACGTTGCAGTAGAACCCGTTCAGAACCTCGTCTGCTGTTCTGGTCCGCAGTGAGCAGAACCGCTCCCACCCAGAGAACCTCTTAGCCGTTCCTCGGCCCCACCAACACGACGGACCAATCAGAGCTCCCGGTGGCCAGAACACGCACCGGCCAATCAAAACCAAGCGTCTGAGGCTGCATAGCAACCGGTAACCAGGGCGACAGCTGCCCAGCTGGACGGTACCAACCCGGACCCACTAAGGTCTCTGAACAGCAGGCGGTCTCAGAATCAGAACCAGCAGGAGGAGAAGCCTGTCTGAGATTTAACAGCAACTTCATTCTGGAGCCACCGCTTCAGAACCGGGTCCTGTTCGGGTTTCAATGGAGCGGGCTGCAGGGTTCTGAGAGGCCCGACTGGTACCAGCATGCAGAGCAGTACTCTGCTGGACTATCGCCTCCAGGTCCAGACACTAAGTTCTGTTTTTAGTCCAGTCCTGGTTCTGAAATCCACAGAACAGAACCGGTACCTATGGCACCACGATGACTGGACCCCTCACCGTTTGATACCTCAGCAGAACCAACTGATGCTTTTCTGTCAGAACTAGAAGAAAACATCCCAAGGTCTCGTTGGGCCCATTCCGCACCAGAACCCGTCTTCCACAAGTTCTCTTCACTCTCCCAGGAACGGTTCTGGGTGTTACTGCCTGATCGGACCTTCCTGGTGTTCTGTTCATGGAAGGCAACAGACCCAAACCGGACCTCTAGAACCTTCTCCCTTCCAGTTCAGAGTCCAACAGGAAATGAGTAATTCAGAGACCGGTACCGCTCGCAGGAGTTCTAGCTGATTTCTCTTTCTGACCCGTTCCCAGCGCTCAGGGAACCGGACCTCTGCCTGGACCCATTTCAGGACAGGGCAGTAAAATCGGACCTCCTGACCCGCTGATGACTGAGGTTACTGGTTCTGAGTCCAGTTCCCACCATGTTCTGACCCTGTTCTAAAGGTCCGGTAGCATCTTGTCGAGTTGCCGGACCCGCTCAACCCGGACCGGGAACTCAGATGTGAGGTTCCGCCCAGGTCTGAAGGTTCTGGATGAACCGATCTTGGGTTTTATCAGCTCACCGCTGACTGACCCGGTGACACCAGCCGGTCCAAACAGCATCAGAAACAATCAGAACCAAGACTGAACCCAATAAATCTATCTGAACATTTGTTTTTAATGGACAAACCATCCAGAACCAGCCAATCGGTTCTTCACTGGTCCAATAATGTCCAGAACTGCCTGATCGGTCCTGCTCACACGGAACCATCCCCGGTCCAATGAGGTCAGAACCTGCTCCACATCCTCAGCCTCTGATTGGCTCCTCACTGCAGGTCCAACCAGAGAAGATGTGGTTCTGATATCTGGGTCAGAAACCGGGCCAGACGCCTGGTACCAGAGAACCTTAGTGTTCAAACACCTCAGAGAACCCAGAGAAGTCCAGAGACCAGAACCAGACATGTACTGCTGCACAGGGTTCTGGATCAGGCCGTCGACACAGATCTCCAGGGTTCTGTAAGGTTCTAACCAGCCGGGTCTGATTCGGACCAGAAACGTGAAAACAGAACTTCAGGAGTTTTAAATTCATCAGAAATGGACCAGATGATCCGAACCTTTACGTCTCTACGGGCCGAGCCTTTAGGTTCAGAACAATAATAAAGAAAATAACCTGGTTCTTTAGTTTAATAAGCTGATAACCCATCAGAACCGAGCCCAGGAGAACGGGCCAACCTCGGCTCTGTAGATCTGAGCGGTAAGAGGAACCGAGGCTGCTGCTGTAATCGGACTCAGAACCGGACCGTTTAATCCATCAGGTAAAAAGGTCCAACTCCAGAACCTCCGAACTGGACTCTGGGTCTGCCTGGAACACCAGGAGCTTCTCAGCGGTTCTGGTAGCGCTGAGTCCAGTTTGGTCCCGACCTTTGGAGATAACGGCAAATTCTGGTTCTGACCCACTTCATCACCAGAACCAGGGTTCTGATAAACACCAAGGAGCCTGCAGCTAGCAGAGGGCCTCACTGCGCATGTCTGGGAAGGAAGTCCGGACTTCCGGGTGATCAGCTGCGAGCCTGAGTTCTGAAGCCCAGATTAACCGAACCGAACCGGACCGAACCTGTTCAGAGTCAGAGCCGCCACAGACTGTTGGTGGCCCGGAGTGCGGTTCCGTTCGGACAGCCGTGAACAGAACCGGCTCCATTTGGACCGGCTCAGTACCAGAACCTCCGCTGACGTGTCCTCCTCTCACCGCGGTCTGTGTGGCGCTCCTTGCCGCCTCCAGAGGCTCCTCGGCCGGTCACAGAGCTCCCCGCGCCGGGCTGTGCGGATGTTCCACCGGGGTGACCGAGACGATCCGCCGCTCTCCCGGAACCTCAGCGCAGCAGCATCCCGGTTCTCCAGGACACGACGGTGACGTCTGAGGAAAACAGTTTCTTCTTCGGTGGTAGGCGGCGGTGTGGGGCTGCTGGGCTCATTGCTGCCCCCTGGAGGTAACTAGAGGTACACCAACAGTTCTCATCATGGACCTGAGTTCTGCAGAATCTTTGTGATCAGTCGGTGGGTTCTGTTGGCCTAGAACAGATTTAATAGGAAACAAATTCTGATATTATTTAAAGTGAATCGGTTCTGGTTCTGCTGAACCCAGTCCAAGGCGACCGAGCATCCTGGAGGACATGCAAGGCATCAGGCCATATCTGGGTTTTTAAGGATCAAAGGGAAATGTGTTTTAAAGCTCTTTGAATAAAGAGAAAGTCCACAAACAGCACGTGAGTTTTTTACTGGAACCTTTGGGTTCTGCACAGGCGTGTTGTTGGTTCAAATCCCGCTCCGTTTGTCCTTCAGCACAAGCAAAACAATATTTAACAATAAACTTGAATTGTTTTACTACACAATCCAGCAGAACCTGTTAGGAGTTGGTTTAAATAGACGGTGTAATATTTTCCTTTGTTTAGAAAGATAAATATACTTTATGTTCAAAGAAAACTAATAGAGATTAAACCTTTAATGTGGAATTTTGAATACATTCAACAGAATGTTTTAACTTTTGTCCCTTCAGCTGCTAGTTAGCATCTGTTAATCCCTGAGTCTGTGTTGCTCATTGCTTCAGTACATGAGCTGCTGCAGGGTTCTCAGAACCGGGCCCAACACTGATGTTATTTCTGCCACCAGCTCTGGTCCAGGGCCTGAATACGTGTTTTCAGCCACACTGATGAGGAAAGAATGTTTTTGTGTACATGTGGATCTCTGGACAGGAACCGGGTCCTTATCCAAGGCCATAAACATGTCCTGTCCTGTCCTGAACCTCATCAGGCAGTTAGATTTACACATGGACAAATATTTACAAGATAAAGCTGACAGCAGGTTAACCTGGTTCTGCTGCTACCTGTGGGTCAGAGCAGGGCCGTTTAAATGTTCTGTTCCAGCTCTCTAACGGAGCTCATGGTGACAAAGCGCAGAGGGAAACATGTCGGTCAGAAATCAGCCGCCTCATCGCAGTGAGAACCTGAGGAGCAGAAAGCTGAAGGTGTTTACCTGAAGCTTCTCAGTGACCTCAGAAGATGTTTCTGCAGAGCAGGAACCTCCCTACATGCAGCTCCTCTCAGAGCCGTGAAGATCATCCCAGCTACATCTCTTCTGTCAAACCTGCCCAAACCTGGACGTTTAGCTGCTGGAGTTTTAATTTGGACCATTTTTAGACTAAAACCCTTTAAAACACAGAGAGCTTCAATCCAATTTAATTAAATTTTATTTATATAACACCAATTAACATAATCTCATCAAGGCTCTTTCCAGAGTCAGACTCCATCAGATCCTCCAGGTTGGTGAGAAAGTTTCCTCTCTAAGGAAACCCAGCAGGTTGCATCAAGTCTCTCCAAGCAGCATTCACTCCTCCTGAAAGAGCGTAGAGCCACAGTGGACAGTCGTCTGCATTGTTGATGGCTTTGCAGCAATCCCTCATACTGAGCA